>NC_057812.1:278177473-278320227 GCF_018294505.1 Triticum aestivum | reverse complement strand
ATATATATATATATATATATATATATATATATATATATATATATATATCTATATAATCAACATAGTGAAGATAATCATGAAGATGTGTTGAGATTGAAGCCAAACCAAATGTGAAGACATTGCAAGGTAACGCCATGAGTGAAACACTTCAAAACAAAACGTTTGGTGGTGGCGTTACCCACCGTATAGGAAGTATTAGACCCAGACACGACGCACAATTATCGTGGTGCTTCAAAGTCAATTCCACATTAACGTATTCACACTTAGAATGTATGTCTTCATTGATTGAAGATATACTTTACTTCGTGTGTTGCACATCTAAGTCATCAATATGCATAAGGGTTAGGATGTGTGCCTGATCACAGGACATTTGAGGATTCCAGGATATTTAGCTCACACCGTAACTTGCAAAATCTCTTCTCATCCAAGGGCTTGGTGAAGATATCTGCCAATTGCTCTTCAGTGTTGACGTGTATGATATCAATATCTTCCTTCACAACATGATCTCTGAGAAAGTGATGACGAATTTCAATGTGCTTTGTCTTCGAGTGCTGAACTGGGTTGTTGGCGATCTTGATGGCGCTTTCGTTGTCGCAGTAAAGTGGCACTTGCTTCAGATGAATGCCATAGTCCTTGAGTGTTTGCTTCATCCACAGAAGCTGAGCGCAGCAAGATCCAGCAGCAATGTATTCAGATTCAGCAGTGGAGAGAGATACACAGTTCTGCTTCTTTGAAGACCAACATACAAGTGATCGTCCCAGAAAGTGACATGTGCCTAATGTAGACTTGCAATCAACTTTGTCACCAGCATAATCAGCATCCGAGAATCCAACCAGATCAAACTCTGAGCCCTTTGGATACCATAATCCTAGAGTTGGGGTGTGAGCCAAATATCGAAGAATTCGCTTCACAGCTAAGTGATGCGACTCCTTTGGTGCCGCTTGAAATCGAGCACACATGCAAACACTAAGCATAATATCTGGCCTAGATGCACACAGATAAAGTAAAGAAACAATCATGGAGCGGTATACCTTTTGATCGAACTCTTTACCATTGTCGTCGGGACCCAGATGATGTTTGGCTGGCATTGGTGTTGTGAAGCCTTTGAAGTCTTGCATACCAAACTTCTTCAGGCAATCTTTGAGATACTTCTCTTGAGATATGAAGATGTTGTTGCGTTGTTGTCGAATTTGAAGACCGAGGAAGAACTTCAGCTCTCCCATCATGGACATCTGATATTGCTCTTGTATCATATATCCAAAGTCTTCACTGTACTTCTGATTGGTGCAGCCGAAGATAATGTCATCCACATATATTTGGCACACAAACAGTTCACCATCATATGTCTTCGTGAAGAGAGTGGGGTCTAGGGAACTAGGTATGAAGCCTTTGCTCTTCAGGAAATATTTGAGTGTGTCATACCAGGCCCGAGGGGCTTGTTTGAGGCCATACAGTGCCTTGTTGAGCTTGTATACCATGTCAGGATGTTTTGGATCTTCAAAGCCAGGCGGTTGTGCAACATACACTTCTTCTTCAATCTTGCCATTGAGAAAAGAACTCTTCACATCCATTTGATATAGAAGTATGTTGTGATGATTTTCATAGGCCAGCAGTATGCGTATGGCTTCAAGTCTAACCACAGGAGCAAATGTTTCATCGAAGTCAATGCCTTCCACTTGAGTATATCCTTGAGCAGCGAGATGAGCTTTGTTTCTGACAACTTGACCATGCTCATCTTGCTTGTTGTGGTATATCCATTTGGTTCCTATTATATTGTGCTTCCGTGGATCGGGACGCTTAACTAGTTCCCATACAGTATTCAGCTCAAACTGTTGAAGCTCTTCTTGCATAGCTTGAATCCATTCAGGCTCCATGAAGGCTTCTTCAACTTTCTTGGGTTCTTTTATTGAGACGAATGCGAAGTGCCCACAGAAATTTGCTAGCTGAGTTGCCCTTGAACGAGTGAGTGGACCGGGTGCATTGATGCTATCAATTATTCTTTCAATCTGCACTTCATTAGCAACGCGAGGATGTATTGGGCGAAGACTTTGCTCTTGCTGATCATCATCGTTGTTAGAAGGAATGTCTTCAGGCTGAGCATTGTCTTCATGTTGATCAGGTGCTGAGATGATAAGTTCTTCTTTAGGATGAGCTTCAGAAGGTATAATTTCTCCGGTTCCCATTAGTTTGATTGATTCACTAGATGGAACTTCATCTAGCACATTTGGCAGTTGCTTTCTTTGTGAACCATTGGTCTCATCGAACCGCACATCCACTGTTTCAACCACCACTTTGTAATGAAAGAGATTGAAGACTCTGTAGGAGTGCGAATCCTTTCCATATCCAAGCATAAAACCCTCATGTGCTTTTGGTGCAAACTTTGAGGTGTGATGTGGGTCCTTGATCCAGCACCTTGCGCCAAATACTCTAAAGTAACTGACATTTGGCTTCTTGCCAGTAAGGAGCTCATAGGATGTCTTGTTTAGAAGCTTGTGAAGATAAACACGATTGATTGTATGGCATGCAGTATCAATGGCTTCAGGCCAGAATTTTCTTGGGGTCTTGTATTCATCTAGCATCGTTCTGGTCATCTCAAAGAGTGTTCTGTTCTTGCGTTCGACGACGCCATTCTGCTGTGGCGTGTACGGGGCTGAGAATTCATGTGTGATGCCCAAGGTATCAAGATATGTATCAAGGCCAGTGTTCTTGAATTCAGTGCCATTGTCACTTCTGATGTGCTTTATCTTGGCGCCAAAATTGTTCATAGCTCGATTTGTGAAGCGTCTGAAGACATCCTGCACTTCAGTCTTGTAAAGGATTATGTGCACCCAAGTATATCTAGAATAATCATCAACAATAACGAAGCCATAGAGGCAAGCAGTAGTAGTAAGAGTTGAGTAATGAGTGGGACCGAAGAGATCCATGTGAAGCAGTTCGAAGGGTCGAGTAGTGGTCATGATTGTCTTCGAGGGATGTTTGGCCCTCGTCATCTTCCCTGCTTCACAGGTACCGCATAAGTGATCTTTCTTGAACTTGACGCCTTCGATGCCTATGACATGCTTCTTCTTTGCCAGGGTGTGGAGGTTCCTCATGTCAGCATGCCCAAGCCTCCGATGCCAGAGCCAGCATTCTGAAGCTTTTGCTAGAAGACATACGGCAAGCTATGGTCCTGCTGAGAAATCTACCACGTACAAATCATCTTTTCGATACCCTTCAAATATTAGAGACTTGTCAGATTCCATTAGTACAAGGCAACGATATTTTCCAAATATTACGATCATGTTCAAATCGCAAAGCATTGAGATAGACATTAAGTTGAAGCCAAGGGATTCAACAAGCATGACTTTATCCATGTGTTGATCCCTTGAGATTGCAACTCTACCTAGACCCAATACCTTGCTTTTACCAGTGTCAGCAAATGTGATGTGGCTCTTGTCGGATGGACGTAAAGTTGAGTCCATAAGAAGACTTCTTTTGCCAGTCATGTGATTTGTACACCCACTATCAATAATCCATTCTGAAGACTCTGGTGTCGTACCCTACAGTGCAGTTAGGGGGATAGACTTCACCAAGAGCATTGTGAAGCAAAAACATTTGACGAACCAATGGGTTATGAAAGCTTAGATCCAAATTAGGACTAATAGGGAGAGTAGCAAGCGATTCAGGAACGAAGTACATAGTAAGACCATTCGGGCATTTGATCTTGTGCCCTACAAGATGTTTAAGGTCCCCAGCAATGGCGTCAGACAATTTTGGTTTTCTGCTGGAGACCTTTCCCTGCAAAAGAGAGTTAAGCTTTCTTAGCCACCCACATCTTCAAGGGTGGCTGAGAAGCAATAAGTCTAAGTGCAGCATCTGAGAATTTTGGCTTTGGATCCCTAGCAAACAGTCTTGCAGGTGGACAATAGTACTCATAAGAATAGGCAGAATAGTTCTTGGTCTTATGAACATGACAGTTTGATGAACCGCTCTCATATTCATATGCCTGAGTATGGTTTCCCTGCAAAACATTTGCGTTACTGCGACTCAGGTGAGTCCTCTGTCTGTATGAAGCCTTTGGACCGTATGAAGCCTTTGGTCTGAGGTTTGTCTTCTTCACGTGAGGTGTCATGATGACATTCATAGGAAGATTCTCCAGACACCTTTTCAGAACCCAGATCTTCTTCATAGGTGGTCCATTCCTGCAGTTAGTACCAATGTACCTCGCAAACACTTCACCATTCTGATTCTTAAACAGTACATAGTTTGCATCAAAGGATTCCTCAATGATAATAGGGTTAGCACAAGTGAAGCCAGATAGATTGGATGGGTCTGCTGAAGGTTCCTTTGCAGCAACCCACATGGTTTTGGGGTACTGCTCAGGTTTCCAGTAAGAGCCATCAACATTCATTTTCCTTATGAACCCAACACCCTCTTTCCTCGGGTTTCGGTTCAGAATCTGCTTTTTGAGGACATCACATAGTGTCTGATGCCCTTTAAGACTTTTGTACATCCCTGTTTCAAGCAATGTCTTCAACCTAGCATTCTCATCAGCAATAGCAGTGGTATCCTCAGCAGAGGGGTTAGTTACCACATCAACAGTTGAAGATATTGCAACAGTAGTAGCAGTAGAACATTCAGCAACAGAAGTAGCATTATCACGCTCAATGCATTTAAGACATGGTGGTTCAAATCCTTCCTGAGCGGGACTGATCTATTTGGCGTGAAGTGACTCGTTTTCCTTTTGAAGATCTTCATGAACCGCTCTCAATTTCTCAAGATATTGCTTCCTTTGAAGATAATCATAGGAAAGCTTTTCAGGAGTTGTTGAGAGAGTTTCATGATGACTTTCAAGTTCCTGATACTTAATGTGAAGATTTTTTATGTCTTCAATTAAGGATTCAGATCGAGTCATTTCAGCACCTAACAGATCATCGCTTCTGTCTAACAGTTTTTGAATATGTTCCATAGGTTTCTGTTGTTCAATTGCAATTTTAGCAAGTGTTTTGTAGCTGGGTTTTGAATCACAATCAGAGTCATCGTCACTAGATGTTTGATAGTGAGTAGTGCGTGTGTTTACCTTGGCACCACGTGCCATGAAGCAGTAGGTAGAAGCGGAGTAGTCCTTGTCATTTGCATCGGTGTCGGTGATGAAGTCATTGTCTTCAGTGTTGAAGATGGACTTGGCAACATATGCTGTAGACAGACTTGCGACGCCTGAGTCGGACTCCTCCTCAGACTCCACCTCTGCCTCCTCAGAAGCAGACTCCTCCTCTAAATCCATTTCCTTGCCAACAAACGCACGTGCCTTGCCAGATGAGCTCTTCTTGTGTGATGAAGACTTTGAGGAAGACTTGGAAGAAGACATTGAGTATTTCTTCTTCTTCTTGTCGTCAGAGTCATATTCCTTGCTCTTCTTCTTCTTTTTGTTCTCATTGTCCCACCGTGGACACTCAGAGATGAAGTGGCCAAGTTTCTTGCACTTGTGACATGTTTTCTTCTTGTAGTCATGAGCTGAAGCTTCATCATTCCTTGAGCTTGATCGGGAAGACTTTCTGAAGCCTTTCTTCTTGGTGAATTTTTGGAACTTCTTCACAAGCATAGCAAGTTCTCTTCCAATGTCTTCAGGATCATCAGAACTGCTGTCAGATTCTTCGTCAGATGAGGAGACAGCTTTTGCCTTCAAGGCACGAGTTCGCCCATAGTTTGGACCATAGATATCTCTTTTCTCAGAAAGCTGAAACTCATGTGTGTTGAGCCTCTCAAGTATGTCAGATGGATCGAGTGTCTTGAAATTAGGACGTTCTTGAATCATCAGGGCTAGGATGTCAAACGAACTATCAAGTGATCTCAGTAGTGTCTTGACGACTTCATGTCTGGTGATCTCAGTGGCGCCGAGGGCTTGAAGCTCATTTGTGATCTCAGTGAGTCGGTCAAATGTGTGCTGGACATTCTCATTGTCATTTTGCTTGAAGCGGTTGAAGAGGTTTCGAAGGACACTGGTTCTCTGATCTCTCTGGGTTGAGATGCCTTCATTGACCTTGGAGAGCCAGTCCCAGACCAGCTTAGATGTCTTCAAAGCACTCACACGGCCATATTGTCCTTTGGTCAGATGACCACAGATGATATTTTTGGCAGTAGAGTCCAGTTGAACGAATTTCTTGACATCAGTAACAGTGACACCTTCTCGAGCCTTGGGAACGCCGTTCTCGACGACATACCATAGGTCGATGTCAATGGCTTCAAGATGCATGGCGCATCTTATTCTTCCAGTAGGGATATTCAGTTCCATCGAAGACGGGGCACGCAGCGGAGACTTTAATTATCCCTGCAGTCGACATAGCTAAAACTCCAGGTGGTTAAACTGAATCACATAGAACAAGGGAGCACCTTGCTCCTATACCAATTGATAGTGCGTTATATCGACTAGAGGGGGGTGAATAGGCGATTTTTATGGAAGTCTTCAAAACATGGAAGTTATGAAGACAAACGGTAGAAATAAACCTATTACCATGCAGCGAAAGGTAGACTACACTAGGCAAGCCATAGTCAAGTATTCAATAGAGTGAAAGCACAATGACTAATAGCAGCAATGTAGTAAGGATCAGGTAGGAAGATATTATGAAGCCTAACAGACGCAATCACTCAGTGAAGAGAAAAGATAGTGTAGGCATACAATGACTTCACAAGGAGTAACAGTAAGTAAAGGAAAGGGAAGATGAAACCAGTGACTCGTTGAAGACAATGATTTGTTGGACCAGTTCCAGTTGCTGTGACAACTGTACATCTGGTTGGGGCGGCTAGGTATTTAAACCTTAGGACACACAGTCCCGGACACCCAGTCCTGAACATGCAGCTCAGGACATCCAGTCCTCACCGTATTCCCCTTGAGCTAAGGTCACACAGACCTCGCCCAATCACTCTGGTAAGTCTTCAAGGTAGACTCCCAAACCTTCACAGACTTCGTTCACCGGCAATCCACAATGTCTCTTGGATGCTCAGAACGCGACGCCTAACCGGCTGGAGGATGCACAGTCCTCAAGTGTAATAAGTCTTCAGATCAGACAGACAAGAAGACTTAAGTGATGCCCAATTCTCTCTGGCTCTGGGTGGTTAGGGCTTTATCCTCGCAAGGAATTATCTCTCAAAGGCTTCGAGGTGGGTTGCTCTCTCACGACAAAAGCCGTTCTCTCAATCTGAGCAGCCAACCATTTATGGTTGTGGGGGGTGGGCTATTTATAGCCACTTGCCAACCCGACCTGATTTGTCTGAAATGACCCTGGGTCACTAAGGAACTGACACGTGTTCCAATGGTCAGATTTCAAACTCACACGACAACTTTACTTGGGCTACAAGCAAAGCTGACTTGTCCGACTCTGGACAAGATTCGCTCTCATAGTCTTCACTCGAAGACATAGGTTTTGGTTAGGCATCACTTCAGTCATTCTGACTGGTTCTCTTGGACCCCACTTAACAGTACGGTGGTTCCTATGACTCAACACAAAAGAAAAAGAACTACGAAAGATCTAAGTCTTCGAGCTCCATAGGCTTCATGTGGTGTCTTCTCTTGTCATAGTCTTCAATGTGAATATCTTCATATACCACCTTTGGCTTCAATGTCTTCATACATTTTTAGGGGTCATCTTTGGTAGGAAAACCGAATCAATGAGAGACTTCTACCTGTGTTATCCTGCAGTTCTCACAAACACATTAGTCACTCAACTAGGTTTGTCATCAATACTCCAAAACCAACTAGGGGTGGCACTAGATGCACTTACACGGGTGACCTGGTCTTGAGGCGGGTCCTCTCCAGGAAGGGTTGCACAAGCTTTCACCCATGTGGGAGGGCCTATTCAGGGTCGTCCACATCTCTAGGCCTGGCGTTGTGCGCCTAGAGACACAAGAGGGGACACCTATCCAAAACACCTGGAACATCCAGCACCTCCGGAAGTTCTACCCATGAAGCAAGGCCCAGAGCCTGTGAAGCAAGGCCCGGAGTCTGTGAAGCAAGGCCCAGAGCCTGTGAAGAAAGGCCCAAATCCTGTGAAGCTAGGCCCAGAGCCTGTGAAGAAAGGCCCAGAGCCTGTGAAGAAGGCTCGGTGCCTGTGAAGAATCTCCGCCCGTGACACTCTCACGTAATAATGAGTTGGGGCTGTACACGCCCTGGAGTCTCAGGAGCAACGGCCTCAGGCCCTGGGGTTCCCTCCCACGCCTAGTGGACAACACTTAACTCCCCGCCGGTGAGAAGACTTGAAGACTAGATTAGGTGCCGGACGCGTCTTTTCATTTGCTTTCCGTAGTTGGCTCGCTTCTCCTTAATCAAGTTTGCCTTTGGCGTTCCTTGCTGATTTGGTTCCTTCGCCTTTTACCGCGTTTTTCAGCTCTGGTTTGCTCATGATCTCTCTCTCTCTCGCATACCTCGCGAGGGGGCTAGGCAGGTGCCCTCGCGAGCATTTTTCTTCTCTCTGCCTTCTCGCGAGTCACCCTCGTTCGAGCCTGAAAGCTGGCACATCTCTCCTAATCCGTGCCCCTCGGGTACCGTGATACAAGGTGCCAAGTCAAGGTTTGGGTGAACGGAAAATCCTCTAGCGCACCCCCTAACAATTTTTTTGCAGTTCCTAATCAAACGCAGACATCTCGTGAAGGAAAGGGCATCCCAAACGCGCCAGGGACTTGTCGAGTCGTGCAGTCGTCGAGGCAGCATGGGGAAGTGCAGACGCCCGCGTCCAATCAACCACCACGCGTCAACCGAGGTCGTAGGCTTTTGGGGCCCGCGGTGCTCCGAACTTGAACCTTGGCTTCACCGCGAAGCCAAGCCCGTGCGCACCTTGGGCCCGGGGGCTACAGTCGGTGTTCTGGGAATGGGGGTCCCCAGACTTGCATGCCTGCGGCCCGCAGCGCGGCAGAGCCAGCAGGCCGTACGGCCCATCTTCATCAACAAAGCATCCAAGACCCTCGTGAGGGTCCAAGCCTCACGAGGCGGACGATGCAAGACCTCCTCCCGAGCGGTCTAGTGAGGCAGGCTTATGAGGGGCGGAGATATCATGGCGAGGCGAACCTCACGAGGCTCTCGTGACATGAGCCATGAAGATCGACACCAGGAGGGCGCCAAGCGGGCGCCAGCGCGCGCATCATCCTTGTTTCCTCTTTGGTGCAAAGGGGGCAGGCACAGCCGTGGAGTACCGAGGCATCAGGCAAAGTTTGTCATTTCGGTGCAACAAGACCAAGACCATGGACTGCAAGACGGAGGTCATCGTGGAGCCCAGGACGGCGTCACCCCCAGAGCCTTTCACAGGCGCAGACTACCTTTTGTCAAGATAGCTTGTACTAGTTGTCCCCCTTCAAATTAGCCAGCCATTGTTGGCTCCCTTCCCGCTCAATATTTGGGAAGAGGACCAGGGCTTCTATAAATGGGACTAGCCACTACAGTAGAGGAGAGGACAAGAGTAGAGAGGGGATCATACCGAGGGAGATCTGATGAGACCGAGGGAGGATCAGACCTAGAGATCTCATCTGACCCAGAGATACACACAAGTTCGAAAGCACAAGAACACCTCAACCTCAGGAGGATGTTCTCCCCTTGTATTGTTCATCATCAGCCCAAGAGGCAATCCACCACCACCACACTGGAGTAGTGTATTACACCACAACGGTGGCCCGAACCAGTATAAACCCCGTGTCTTTCTGTGTTGTGAGTTTGTCGAGTTTGTCCACAAGATCTAGTGAGCTAGAGCGTAGATCGGTAGGAGGGAAAGACTTCATGCGCACCCCAGTGTTCGAACCTTAAGGGTTTGCCGGAACCCCAGATCCGACAGTTTGGACCCGATTTGATCAAGGAGTCAGAAGAGAAGGTTAAGCTGATTCGAGACAGACTGAAGGTAGCTCAATCCAAGCAGAAAAGTTATGCAGACTCAAAACGCAAGGAGGTAGTCTACGAAATTGGAGACAGAGCATATCTTCATGTGTCACCCCTATGAGGAGTTAAACATTTTGGAGTTAAGGGAAAGCTTGCCCCAAGATTCGTAGGACCATACCAAGTTTTGGAACGTATGGGAGAAGTTGCCTACAAGTTGGAGTTACCCGAAGGACTATCAGGAGTTCATGATATGTTTCACGTTTCCCAGTTGAAGAAGTGTCATGCTGAGATGGCCAATATTCCTCTAAGAGATACAGTGCCCCTGGAAGCAATTCAGTTGGATAGTGATCTGACCTATGAGGAGAAACCAGTTAAGATTCTCGAGTTTGCCAGCCGAGTTACATGTAGCAAGGTTATCAAATTTTGCAAAGTTCAGTGGAGGCACCATACCAAGGATGAAGCTATCTGGGAACGACAGGAAGACCTACACAAGGACCAACCACACCTATTTTCTAGCCAACCGAATCTCGCGGGCGAGATTCATCTTAAGGGGGGTAGGTTTGTAGCATCCCAAATTTTCAATTTGGAATGTTATACATAGGTCATCATTGCATATCATATTTTATTGCATTTTGGTTGATCCTAGAAATTCTAAGCAACTCAAGGACCCACGGAGAGAGTTGGGAATTTCGTTATTTTCATATTTGAGTTTTTCTCAAATTTCAAAAAGAGGATCATTTGGTTTTAATTATTTATCTCTTCAAATATTTATAATATGGAAAATAAAAGAGAGGGGATAAAATGACTTCTCCAAATAAAGAAATATTGTAGGAAAATATTAAAATCAAATAAGTATTTTATTTGGAATTTTTTTTGCTATTTTATTTAAATTAGGAAAAATATGCATTTTTCAAAATTGCATTAGAGGCCCAAATAAATATTCACTTTGTCCGCAATATTATTAGAGGACCGTGAAAATTTATTTCAGGATTTTTGGACTCCGTTTAGTATTTCTTTTATTAGTTTTTCCGCGTCGGGATTATTTAAAAAAAAGGTAAACCGACCTAACGGGCCGTGTCCGTCCCGGACACCTCGCCCTGGCCGGCTTTAAAGGCCGAGGCCTCGCCCCGCTAGCCCAGCTGTCGCGACGCCGCCACCCCGTCGCCCTGCCACTGCTGTTCCCCGCCGCCGGAGCCGCCGCCCGCTGCCACCGATCCTGCCGTTGCCGAGGTAGCCGCCGCCGCCGACTCGGTTTCCTCGGGAAAACCGTCGGTTTTTTTCGAAACCCTAGATCAAGTTTTTTAGTTTCGGTTCGGTTTTTTCGATTTAGTTAAATAGCGGACTTCGTCCATACGTTCCTTTTAACGAACGTTGTTCATTAGTTAGCCGCAGACAGCGAACATTCGTTCGTTAGCCTGTTCGTCTCTTTTTTCCAAGGTTTTTTTGCGTTTATTTTCGATCGCGATTTCTGCCCCGATCTTCATTTTAGTTTATCTTTTCACCCGTTTATCCAAATCAGGTGAAACAAGCGCCTAGATCTTCATCTCGAAGCCCTCTTTTTGTTTAAACAACTTGAAAAAGATTTTGGTATGGTAAAATTTGACTTTAGTCCAGATTAGTAAACGGATCTTGTTTCTTTCGTAGTTTGAGTTTCGTTTCTCCGTTTGATTTGATTCTTTTTGCAAACCGGAGTTCTTCAGTTGAACTTTTTGGTTAGATCTTCTTATTTGAGTTTTATACATGCTTTTAGTTGAGTGCTTATGTTTGCTATTGTTTGTTTGCGATAGAATTTCCAGAGTGCGAAGTGTGCTACTACGAGTCTCTAGGTTTTGCAGGCAATATTATTAGAGGAGCTATGTCTTCATTCGTCACATGATATGAGTTTTACTTGGAGCGTCATTTTATTTTGTTAGAATTTGCTTGCCATTATTTATAATAGTGTTTTGCATCTTTTATTTCAATATAAGTGGAAATGATAGCCTTTGCCATGCTTATTTTGCAAGTATACATGTTGCTGTTTGAAAACAGAAAGTTTACCGCTATTGCAAAAATTCTCTAGAAAAGTCAGAATGTGATAAAATGTTGAAACTTTATGCAAAATAAGATCTGATAAATTTTCTACAGTGTGGTATATTTTCATAATCTTTGGAGTTTAATAAGTATTCATACTCTTGCATTCTTTATAGACTGTACTGTTTTGGCAGATTGCTGTTATGTTTGCATTGTCTTCATATGTTTGCTTGTTTAATGATCCTATTTGAGGATAGGAGTATTAAATATGCAGAGCATTTAGTATGCAATGTTGAATAATAATTATAGTGATTTGCTACAGTAGAGAAGATAATGTTTTTGCATTGGTTTATACTAACTTATCTCACGAGTTCTTTTTGAGTTTTGTGTGGATGAAACTTTTGAGATTTAGGAAAACCGTGATATGAGAAGAATTAAGGAGACACAAAAACTCAAGCTTGGGGATGACCAAGGAATCCGAAAATAATATTTCAAGAAGTCTCAAGCATCTAAGCTTGGGGATGCCCCGGTACCGGTTAGTATCGGTTGAGCCTAAGTTTTTGCTTCTTCACATGAGTTATTCTATTCTTAGAATGTCATTTTTTTCATTTTGCTTGATGTTTTAATAAAATACTTGGATCTGAAAGTTTTTAAATAAAATAGAGTCCTGAAATAGTTGCCTAGGAGGCTAGGTAAGCGGCATTCACATCCCGTCAACGAACCTCTTTTCTATGGAATTGCTCTAGTGCTTCACTTATATCTTTTTGAGTAGGGTGTGCTTTAGTATTTTTGAAGAAATTCTCTCTTTCTTCACTTAAATTTATTTGACATAAAGAAATATTATGCTCATGATCTTCACTTATATATATTTGGAGTAGCTTGTCATTTACTCTTGTGCTTCACTTATATCCTATAAGTAAATCGTTGAATGAATTGAATTTCATGAAGTTGAAATTATATCATGCCTAGTGGTAGCTTCACATTGGGTTTAGAAAATAAATCTTTTGAGGCTTGACAATCACAATATCATACAAGCAATTCATGAATAATTAGTATAAGGAAGAGAACTTTCACATGAAATACACTATCATGGAAATCTTTTGTGATTGTGAGCCCCCATCAAAATATTATATGCCAAAATTGTTGACATTGGACAAGGAAGACAACGTAATGGTTTATGTTTGTTCATATTCACACAGAAGTTATATTGTCATAGATCCTTCAACATGTGGTGCTTGCCCCCCATCTTTGCTGGCCAAAAATTCTGCACCAAGTAGAGATACTACTTGTGCATCCAAAAAACCCTTAAACCCAAATCTTATCTTCAAGATTCCACCATACCTACCTAAGGATTGAACGAGATCCTTCAAGTAAGTTGTCATCAGTGCAATAAGGCAATAAAAATTGCTTCTAAAAGTGTGAGATCATTTAGTGTAAGAGAAAATTGAGCGTTGCACGAACTTGTGATGGTGAAGAATAAAAGCGACAGACTGCATAATAAAGGTTGCCATCACAAGGGGAAATACAACGTGATGTTCTTTTGCACTAAGGGGTTGAGCATACAAACAAATAAGCGCATGGCAACGTCTGCTTCCCTCTACGAAGGGCCTATCTTTTACTTTTATGTATTTACTTTCATGCAAGAGTCAAAGTTTTTCCCTCTATTCCTTTTTATTTTTCTCTTTTGGCAAGCATCATGTGGTGAGGAAAGATCTAGGAACATATATCCAGTTGGATATGGGTAGCATGAGTTATTATTGTTGACATCACCCTAGAGGTGAATATGTTGGGAGGCGAAATTATAAGCCCCTACCTTTCAATGTGCGAGGTTGAAAAGTTTTGCTCATGTGTATGCGGTGAGTGCTAGAAATCATAGAAGACTATATGATGGTTGAGTATGTGGAGCTCTTACTTAAACTATGTTGAATAAGTTGAATTGCAATTGCTTGGTGACTGAAAACATAGGTTGTTGAGTTTCAAGAGAATTCATTGTTTGAACCTTAACATGTGAATTGGTTGCTACTTTAACATGAGAAGTTTTATAAGAAATAATTGTTGTTATGATGCTAGGAAAGTTGATTGAAATTTTCATTGATCAAACTTGTGCACTTTGCTAGCATTCACACTTCATAAATTATTTCTTTTATCATTTACCTACTCGAGGACGACTAGGAATTAAGCTTGGGGATGCTGATACGTCTCCAACGTATCTATAATTTATGAAGTATTCATGCCATTATATTATCATTCTTGGATGATTTACAATAATTTTATAGCAACTTTATATCATTTTTGGGACTAACCTATTGACCCAGTGCCCAGTGAGGGAGTCCTAAACTAAGGGGTCCTCGGGCGTCCGGCCTGTTGGACATGGGTTGGACTGATGGGCTATGAAGATACAAGACCGGAGACTCTCACCCGTGTCCGGATGGGACTCTCCTTGGCGTGGATGGCAAGTTTGGCATTTAGATACGAAGATTCCTTTCTCTGTAACCGACTTTGTATAACCCTAGTCCCCTCCGGTGTCTATATAAACCGGAGGGTTTAGTTCATAGAGGCAGACACAATCATAATCATATAGGCTAGAATTCTATGGTTTTAGCCATTACGATCTCGTGGTAGATCAACTCTTGCAATACTCATATTCATCAAGATCAATCAAGCAGGATGTAGGGTATTACCTCCGTAGAGGGGGCCCGAACCTGGGTAAACATCGTGTCCCCTGTCTCCTGTTACCATCGACCCTAGACATTGGTGCTTTCATTGAGAGTTCCACTGTGACGTCAAAGTTGGGGTTGATGGCTCGCCTTGTGATCAAAGACAATATCACCCCCGGAGGAGCTCTGGCCTCAGACCAAACCCTCTCGCTTGGTGGCTTTATCATGACCACCCATTCGGTCGGTGAGCCGACGATGACTTCTTGGGTCATCAAAAATCACTTCCGAATTGACTCCGAATACTCCAAACGAATGGATCCAACGGAATTGTCGTCCTTGAACAAACTCCTGGATCGCACCGCCGCCTTGGGGGTCGCTACAGACTACGATTGGATTGGGCTTAAACCCGATCAGAGAGAAATCAAATCTCCACCGATCACCCATCAGATAGCGGTAGTAGAGGAGCAAAACAACAACTCTCCCTCTATACTGAGGACAAACTATGTTTGGATCTCCGAGCTCGAAGAGCCAGATACCTGTCCGCGGAATGACATGACTTGTCCTCCGAACCCAAAATCAGACAGTAGACCTGAAAAATTGGTCGATCTCCCGGAGCCCGAACTATCAAGCTCGGAAATTTCTCAAACTCCGGATCCCAAATTGGGTCAGGGTTCGGATTTAAATCCACCCACCCACCCATACGCGATCTCACATACCTACGACAGCTGTCTCAGGAAACAATCCATCACTTTTGGGCCAGATTCCTCCTTGTCAAGGACAAGATTAAAGATTGCCGCGACAAAGACGCGATCTCAATATTCTGCAGTAATTGTACGGACGAAGGAATCCTCAACGCCATTAACCGCTGTCACGTATTACACTTGGTTGGCTTGGCAACCGTAGTACAGAAGTACTACGCAATGGAAAGCGCCTGGAAAACTCGGCAGCTCGCTGGGAACCACCAGTTTCCACTCAACCCCTCGCCCGGGCAAAAAGGATGCACCCTCACGGGGTGCCCGACACAGCAGTAAAGAAATCTAAACCCATTACGGGGCGTGGAACCGTTTTGGAGGGATGGCTCGGTAGGCTAGGCAAAATACACACAACACCGGATACGATACCTACCCACAGCCTTAGAGCATGTTGGATACTCCAGCAAATTGCCAAGAGTGGCGAGGATATCCTCACCAAAAATACCTCAGAGCAACACCCCCTGGAAGACGACGACCTCAGGGTATTGACGGTCTTTGAGACTTTCTCTTCAAACAATCGGCACAAAAGGGCCCTCCGCGACCTCGCCAAAGTCTGCCAAGTCACAGCAATAAACCACTAGAACGACACGGCAATAACTTTCAATGCCAGTGACGAACCAAAATTCAGACAGCCCGGGCACCAGCCGCCTTGGTCCTCAATCCTATTATGGACGGCTTTCGGCTCACCAAAGTGCTCATGGACAGCGGTAGTGGATTAAACCTCATCTACGAGGATACACTCAATAAAATGGAAATAGACAGGAGCCGTATCGAGCAAAGTAGCACGACCTTCCGAGGAATCATTCCCAGTTGGGAGGCACGATGCGCGGAAAAAATTACACTTGACGTGGTATTCGGCACAGTGGAGAACTATCGGTCCGAAGAGATAACCTTCCAAGTGGCCCCTTTCAATAGTGGATACCACGCCCTGTTGGGGCGAGATGCATTCACATGCTTTCAAGCCACACCTCATTACGGGTATATGAAGCTCAAGATGCCCGGGCCCAACGGTATTATCACTCTTGCTAGTGATCTAGATATAGCCCTCCGCGCCGAAAACAAAATAGCATCCCTGGCCCTCGAGGCACTATCTGAGGCCCTCGCGGCCAAAGAGTTAACCGTGCTGCGCTCGACGGTGGATAGGGACGACATAATCGTTGATAAGCGCTCCAAATCCACCTCCTTCAAACCAGTAGACGAAATAGTCAAATTTCAAGTCCACCCGACGGACCCAAAGAAGACAGCCTCCATCGGGGCACAACTGGACCCAATGGTGGACGCCGCACTACGAGCATTCCTACGCGAGAACTGGGGCATATTCGCATGGCACCCTGCTGATATGCCAGGAATCCCACGCAGGTTGGCCGAGCACAGTGTCAATATATTGAAGGGATATAAGAAGGTCAAGCAAACACTGCGGCGCTTTTCCGAACCCAAACGACAAGCTATGGGGGAGGAGCTAGCCAAATTAATTGAGAACAGATTCATAAGAGAAATAAAACACCCGGACTGGCTAGCAAACCTCGTGATGGTGCCAAAAAAGGATAAATCCTGGCGCCTGTGCCTCGATTTCAAAGACCTCAACAAAGCTTGCCCTAAGGATCCCTTCCCCCTCCCCCGCATCGATCAAATTATTCATGCCACTTCAGGACATGACTCACTGTGTTTCCACGACGCATATTCCGGATACCATTAAATTAAAATGAAGGAATCCGACTGAGGGAGTCCTGGATTAGGGGGTCTCCGGACAGCTGGACTATCTCCATTGGCCGGACTGTTAGACTATGAAGATACAAGATTGAAGACTTCGTCTCGTGTCCGGATGGGACTCTACTTGGCGTGGAAGGCAAGCTAGGCAATACGGATATGGATATCTCCTCCTTTGTAACCAACCTTGTGTAACCCTAAGCCTCTCAGGTGTCTATATAAACCGAAGGGTTTTAGTCCGTAGGACAACAATCATAACATATAATCATACCATAGGCTAGCTTCTAGGGTTTAGCCTCTCTGATCTCGTGGTAGATCTACTCTTGTACTACACATATCATCAATATTAATCAAGCAGGACGTAGAGTTTTACCTCCATCAAGAGGGCCCGAACCTGGGTAAAACATCGTGTCCCCTGCCTCCTCTCACCATCCGGCCTAGACGCACAGTTCGGGACCCCCTACCCGAGATCCGCCGGTTTTGACACCGACATTGGTGCTTTCATTGAGAGTTTCTCTGTGTCGTCACTGTTAGGCTTGATGGCTCCTATTATCATCGATAGCGATGCGGTCCAGGGTGAGACTTTTTGTCACATCCCTAGCTAGTCATTGCTTGTCCTTGCATCAATCATCTTGCATCATGTTTAAATTCATGAAATTTGAAATGGGGACATGTGAAAGCCTCAGAAATCATTTCTGAAAAAGACCAAGATAAAAATTGCTTCAAATAGGTCCAAGAAAATGTTTATGTTACTCTTTGAAATTATTGGCCAGAGCTAAAATTCAAACCAATATTTTCAGGAGCTCATAAATATTTATTTTGGGCATTTGGAATCAATTCAATAACTATTTGCATTGGATTTATATTTGATATACTTCAAATATGATCCAATAATTTTGGGAATTGTTGTGGGGCTTTATATTAATGTCACTAGTCCATACAACAATTTACAGAAGCTCAGAAAATGATTCGGTTTCAAAACCAAATTCAAAATAAACCTGCAAAATTGAAAACAGAACAGAATTAGAAAAAAAACAGAGAGAAAGGAAAAAAAACCCACCTGGCCTTACCTGCCAGCCCACCTGCGCGGCCCAGCACTGTAGCCAGCCTAGCCCACCACCGCCTTCCCTCCCTGTCGTCTTCCTCCTCTGCCAGGAGGATGAGCGCGTGCCCGACGCGCGCACGGCCACCGCACGCCACCTCCTGCTTGCTGTCAAGGGCCTGGACGCCTCCACGATGCCACGCAGCCCCCTGGTCCCTCTCGCTCACTCCCTCGAGCTCATCCCCCTCCTCTGTTCTCTCTCCCACACGCACCCGAAAGCGACCGCCGCTGCCGTTCGCTGCCGCCGTGCCCAGAACCACCCCCTCACCCTTCCGCCATGTCCAGAGGCTCCGCAGCGTCTTCATCTTTGTCTCGGATGAGCCAAGCGAGCCCGGGCGCCCTGGGGAGCTGCCTTCGCCCTCGTCTTCCTCCTCGGGCACCCAAGATCGCTGTCGTGGTTTCGTCGCCTCCGAGCCATCCCCAAGCACGCTGAGCTGCTCAACGACCCCCCAAGTGAGCTCCGCCGCATTTCCCCTCTCTTTCCTGCGTCCTTCCCGTCCTCTAGCCGCCGTCCCGCCAAGGCCGAGCACTCACCGCCGCAGGAGCTCGACACCGGCGACACTTCGGTGAACATTTGGTCCCGGGCATGTGTTCAACGTACTCGCCGCACTGCGTAGAAGCCATAGGTTCCAACCCCGCAGAACCACGGCTGCTGTAGCCTCGGCCCTGAGCTCACCCGAGCTCCGGCAGCCACCATGGTCGACGCCGACGAAGATTTCGGCCACCCCGCCATCCCCCATGGCCACCATCCGATGCGCCTCGATGCGCTGGATCCGTAGAGCCCAGCCGCGCGAGCTCTCGTCGCCGGAGATGGCCGGAAGAGGAGCGCCGTCGCGTTCTGCTTAGCACCTGCGGCTAATCGCCGTTTAGCCGACGTGACAGATTAGTTTAGGCTAATGACACCCTAACTAATCCCCCTGACCCACTGACCGCTGGGCCCCATGCCCTAACTAACCGGGTTTTATTTACGTTTAGATTAAATTAACCACCATGGGCCCCACCAGTCAGTTTGACCTGGCCATGTCACACGTTGACCAGGCCCCACCTGTCATTGACACTGAACATCACTGTGTCACTGACCAGTGGACCCCACTGGTCAGGTTTGACCTGGACCTGGCGTGTTGACCTGTTGATGTCACACTCATGTCATGCCGACGCAATAATCTATTTTCTAGATTTAATTTAATTCAGGAAATTCCAAAAAATGTTTAAAACTTTAAAAATGAATAGAAAATCAACGTAGCTCAGAATAAAATAAATTATATATGAAAAATGATCAGAAAAATCCAAGGAATCTGTTTATGGCATTTGCATGCATGTTAGAGCAACTTATATCCTCTGTTTAGGACAATTCAATTAAATTGCATTTAAGAAAGCACATATGGGGTTTGAATTTGAACCTAGGGTTCAAACCAACTTCATTTAATATGTTTGCTAGTTGCATTAGTTCAATCAACAGCTTATTGTCATGTCATGAGCATGCATCATATTGTTGCATTGCATTGATTGTGTTTCTTCCTTGTTTGCCGGTTTTGTCCCCTCTCGGTAAACGTGGTTCCAACGATGAGTTCGATGACACCGATGAAGAGCTATTACTATCTTCAGAAGTGCCAGGCAAGCAAAACCCCCTTCTTCATTCTGTTACATTCCCACTCTCTCGCTCTTGCTCTCTTTTACTGCATTAGGACAACAACGATTCAACTGTTACATCTTGCAGTAGTTGAACCCTTTTTCCTCTGCATGACCTGTCATTGCCACAGTAAATAGATGAAACCCACTAGCATGAGTAGGAGTTGTTCGAGCCCTGATGTGCCTACTCATTCATGTTTGTTTGTCATGCCTGCTACTGCTTAGAGTTGAGTTAGGTCTGATTCATCGGGGATGAATCGGAGGTGTGTAAACATGTCCTACTGTTGAGAGCTAAGTGTGTGAACACGATTTGGTAAAGGTAGCGGTTAGAGGCCATGTAGGAGTACATGGTGGGTTGTCTCATTGAAGCCGTCCTCAGGAACTGAGTTCTGTGTTTGTGATCCATGAAACAGTTACTACCACGCATTGGGCCCGAAACCAATGGACCCTCTCGGCTTCTTGATCACCCTTGTCCTCTGTCCAGGAGTTGCAACTAGTTTCTGGTGTTTATAGGATATGTGTTGGCGGCCGTGCGTAGCGCTGACCCTAGGGGTGGGCTATGATGCGGTAGATACACCGTGGCCGGGCATGTCGGGCGCCCGTTTGGTGTCTCGGAACCCTGTACACATCGTCCGGGGCCGTATGTGGAAACCTCGGCCGGACTCCCTGCGAATGGAACCTGGATAGGCGATAAACCTGGACTAGAGACTTGAGTGTTTAGGTAGGCCGTGGCCGACACCCTCGTTGGGCTTCCGCTTGAAGGTTGCCGAGTACATGTCGTGTAAACGGCGGTAAGTGATGAGAGCGTGTGTGAAGAAGTACACCCCTGCAGGGTTAACATCATCTATTCGAATAGCCATGTCCGCGGTAATGGACTTCTGGGTTGCCTATAACAGTTCATAGACAAGTGAAAGTGGATACTCTAAAACTCGCAAGATAAGTGTGAGTGCTATGGATGGCCTTCTCGTAGGGAGATGGGAGCGGATCCATAGTGGTGTATTGAATGGTGAATATGTGGACTCGTGTGCGCCACCTCAAAGAGTTGCTTGCTGTCGTAGTTCATGTTAGCCACTGAGTCAAAGATGGCTTGCTGCAGTTAAACTCCACTACCCCTTTGTTGATACCGATGCATATGTAGTTAGTTCTGATGTAAGTCTTGCTGAGTACAATTGTACTCACGTCTGCTTAATTTATGTTTTGCAGAGAGACGTCAGTCTCGCTAGTAGTTCCGTGTGGGCTTCGACGTTTAGCTTGCTACCTCAGCTACGATCTTGTGCCCTCGGAAGGATCTGGTAGACAGTCAGGCTTCTTAGCCTTTTTCATTTGTAGATGTCTGTACTTAGATATGTTAAGCTTCCGCATGTGTTTTGATTTGTATGCTATGATTGTTGGGTCATGAGACCCATGTTTGTAATATCTTGCTCCTCGGAGCCTACTGAATAAATACTTGAGTCGTAAAGTTATGTTGTGATGCCATGTTGTACTTACACAATCGAGCATATTGTGTGTATGATTGAAATGCTTGGTATGTGTGGGATCCGACAATCTAGTTGTTTATCCTTGGCAGCCTCTCTTATGGGGAAATGTAGTCTAGTGCTCCTTGAGCCATAGTAGTCCGCTACAGCCCGGTTCACCGGAGTCCTGCTAGCCCAGCACTACTGCTCAGGACACTTGACTGGCCGGCATGTGTTTCATTTCGTTCCTATGTCTGTCCCTTCGGGGAAATTTCACGCGGTGACTTCCGGAGTCCTGCCTAGCCTGCTACAGCCCGGGTTCCCCGGAGTCCTGTTAGCCCAGTGCTACAGCCCGGATTCACTCGCTGATGACCGACATGCTCGATGTGATTCATGTATGACTGTCCCCATAGGTTTGTGCCACTTTGGGTTCACAACTAGCCATGTCGGCCCGAGTTCTCTATCATATGGATGCTAGCGACACTATCATATACACGAGGCAAAAGGCGCAAACGGTCCCGGGCCATGGTAAGGCGACACCCGTGGGGATACCGTGCGTGAGGCCGCAATGTGATATGAGGTGTTACCGCCTAGATCAATGTGACTTGGAATCGGGGTCCTGACACTTTTCTCCCCGGAAAAATCTTAGTATTCGGCGGCTTTGCACTGTGGGCTAATTCGCTTGGCCATCTGGAGCAGATTGAAAGCTACGCCCCTGGCCGTCAGGTCAGATTTGGAAGTTTGAACTACACGGCCGACATCCGCGGAGACTTGATCTTCGACGGATTCGAGCCACAGCCGAGCGCGCCGCACTGTCGTGATGGGTATGACCTAGCTCTGCCGCCGAACAGTACCCTAGAAGCCGCGCTCGCATCAGCTCCGACCCTTAGCTCAGAGCCAACTGCGCCAATCGAGGACGGGTGGCTAGACACCGCCTCAGGGGCTGCAGTCTCAACGGCGATCGAGCCAAACACCAGCATAACCCTCTGCGCAGCCCGTGATTCCAAGGTGCCAGACTCTTTTCCGGACTCTGAACCATCCGCGTCCCTGCCAATCAAATCCGATTGGGCGCCGATCATGGAATTCACCGCCGCGGATATCTTTCAGCACTCGCCCTTCGACGACATTTTGAATTCATTAAGGTCTCTCTCTTTGTCAGGAGAGCCCTGGCCGGATTATGGCCAACAGGATTGGGATGCGGACGACGAAGAAATTCGACGCCCACCCACCACCCACTTAATATCCACTATCGATGACTCAACCGACATGCTCGACTTCGACTCCGAAGACATCGACGGTATGGACAACGATGCAGGAGGCAAAGAGGAACCACCGCCCATAGGGCGTTGGACGTCCACTTCATCATATGACGTATACATGGTGGACACACCAAAAGAAGACGACGACGGGGAACGGAAGGACGCACCGAAGGCTTGTTCCCTCGAGAAGCAGTCAAAGCGGCAGCGCAGGCGCCGCCCCAAATCCCGCCTCGCCAGAAATAACGATGATACAGACCCAGCGTTGGAGCAGGGCGAACCACTGCCGGACCACGGCAATACGGAGAATCAACTGAACAAACCAATTCTATCAAAGATAATAGTCCGGACGACACAATGTCGGACAGGCACCCGGAGCAGCAGAATGCCCGTCAAAGGCTTGTTGCCACCGCGAGGAGTCTGAAAAAGCAGAAGCAAAGGCTCAAGGCTGTGCAGGACACACTCCAAATCAGATGGAGTAAAGTACTCAACACAGCAGCAAAGTACGGCGACAATCGCCCCACCAAGAGCTACCCAAAGCGGAAGTTGCTACCTGAATTCAATGAGGAGCCTCAGACCCCTCATAACCAAAAATCAAAACAGCCACCTGGCCGGATAGACGACCTCACGACCAACATAGACGGCAAACAATGCCACTCACAAGAAAATACGCGATCCATGCGAGGGCTCGCACCAAAAGGACGGCGCAACCAGATCCATCTATGGACCACGCAAGCGCGCCCCAGCATACGATATAACACAACAAACATCCGAACAATGCAGTACACCCAGATACAGGAGTGCCGCACACCCCCTATGTTTCACCGATGAGGTGCTGGACCATGAATTTCCAGAGGGATTCAAACCCATAAACATAGAGGCATACGACAGAACAACAGACCCTGGGGTCTGGATCGAGGACTATATCCTCCACATCCATATGGCTCGAGGAGATGATCTCCATGCCATCAAGTACTTACCACTCAAACTCAAAGGGCCAACTCGTCACTGGCTTAAAGGCCTCCCCGAAAACTCCATTGGAAGCTGGGCAGAGCTCGAAGACGCTTTTCGGGCAAATTTTCAAGGGACTTATGTCCGACCTCCGGACCCGGATGATTTGAGTCATATAACTCAACAGCCCAGAGGGTCAGCCCGAAAGCTTTGGAACAAGTTTCTTACTAAAAAGATCCAAATTGTCGACTGTCCAGACGCCGAAGCCTTGGCAACTTTTAAGCATAGCATCCGTGACGAATGGCTTGCCAGACACCTCGGCCAAGAAAAGCCGAGAACAATGACAACATTAACAAGCCTCATGACCTGCTTTTGCGCGGGTGAGGACAGCTGGCTAGCCCGATGCAGTACATCTGAAGTTAGAGATGGAAACGGGAAATCACGGCGCAACAGTAATAATAAACGCCGGAATAAAGAAGACAACATGAAGAGCACGGAAGTAAACTCCGGATTCAAAAGCTCTCGGTCAGGTCAGCAAAAGCTGCCCTCTAAAGCGCCAGAGACGAACTGTCCAGCTTAAACAAAATTCTGGACCAAATATGTCAGATCCATAGCACCCCTGGCAAACCAGCCAAACATACCCATAGAGAATGTTGGGTCTTCAAGCAGTCTGGCAAGCTCAATGTCGTACACAAGGGGGAGGATACACCAAGCGAAGACGAGGATGAGCCTCTCAAGCAAGACACTGGGGAACAAAAGAAATTTCCACCAGAAGTCAAAACAATAAACGTGTTACACGTGATCAAGGGAAGGAACAAAACGACACTCCCAGAAAAATATGCCCAAAGGCCTATCACCACGGAGTCCTGCCACTGGTCGTCTCAACCGATCACTTTCGAACATCGTGATTACTCAGCAAGTATCCGGCGTGCAGGATGGGCTGCCCTGGTATTAGACCCAATAATTGACGGATACCACTTCACACGAGTCCTGATGGACGGTGGCAGCAGTCTAAACCTGATATACCAGGATACAATCTGCGAAATGGGGATAGACCCAACAAAAATTTGCCATAGCAATACTACCTTTAAAGGAGTAACGGCAGGCCCAGGGGCTCATTGCACGGGCTCACTGCTACTAAAGGTTATATTCGGCTTCCCCGATAACTTCCGTAGCGAACATTTAACCTTCCACATCGCTCCGTTCCAAAGTGGCTATCAAGAACTACTCGGACGCGAATCTTTCACTCGCTTTAATGCAATACCACACTACGCTTCCGTCACACTCAAGATGCCCAGCCCACGTGGTATCATTACAGTGAACGGAAGTATTAAGCGATCTCTGCGCGCCGAAGAGCGTGCGGCTGCCTTGGCAGCCGCACCCTAAAAACGGCCTCACCAACTAAAGCATTCAACATGTCGTCAAGACCTCGGACACGGTTAGACGAGTCCGGCGCATCTTTAGGCAATTCATAACCGGATCAATGGTCACACCCCTATTACAAATACAAGGGTCTCAACGCGCGCAGACAAGTGGCAATTTTTACTCATCTTGAATTATACATGGTTTCCTTAAAAACTACCTTTTTGCACGACAACTTTTTCACCTAAGTTCCTCTCTTTTACAGATGATCGTCATGCTACACCCGTCCAGGATACGACACAACGGAGACACAGGCGCAGACGTGTAGCAGGGACCTGCTCCAAGGATTCTTTTTAGATTAAGACCCTGCATAAACCTTTTTTACTGTCTCTTGTTGATACATATCCACCGAATTCTCAGCACAGTTGAGAAGGATGCTGACGTCTTGGCATGTGGCCACGTCAGAATAATGCACATACCTGGACACAAGGGGCTTCTTACAAAGGGCACCATTCAGGCCCGGTTCATACCATAAAGACCAAATACCTTAGGGAGTGTTCGGCGTCGCGAGTTTGGCCTTATATGCATCAGCTCCGAATCATTGTCTTTGGTCAAATGTTGGGTTTGCCCGGCTCCTGTGTTTTGGTGCCTTACGTTCCGCTTTATCGGCTAAGGTAGCACTAGGAGAACTACTGTGATTGTGCCCTGGTTCACCCAAACGAGCACCTTAGTAGAGAAAGCCGAAAACTGACTGTCATGATATAGCGTGAGACTGGTCAACCACTCGATGACCTATCGGAATGTTAGAATTCCTCCGCCTTAACGAAGGGCCGTTTTCCAGCCAGGCATGTACGCACCCCGCGATCGGGAGAGTGCGGAGCCACCAGGGGCTATCTAGTAGCCCCACTGTCAAACTCCTATGGCTAAGTGAAAGTGTTAAAGCATTATAGTCCGGTTGCCTCGCTTGCTGCGCTATCACCTCCTTATTAGGACCAAGACATTGGGTTAAGTGTGAACACGCATTTTTTGCGAGCATCTCCGCATTATATGTGTGGGGGTTGAAGCCGACGACTGCAATCTTTCAGGTTATACACATGTATACATAAACGGCCGCACAGGAGGCACCATACTACTTTTAGGCAAAAGTATAAACATAGCCTTATAAAAACTTCATAAAAGCATTGTGTTTACAATGAGAATACATATCACTCAAACATAATATTCTTCGAGCACTAGGCCTCTATCAAACGAGCACCCTCGAGAACCTCCTCGAAATAATGCTCGGCAGCCACTCGGCCTATGGCCGAACCGTGTGCCGCGACAACGGTAGCGTCCATCTCTGCCTAGTATGCTTTAACACGGGGAAGGGCCATCCACGAGCCTTCTATGCACGCCGACCTCTTCATCGCATTAATGCGCGGCACCGCACCAAGGAACTGCTGCACTAAGCTGAAATAGCTATCCGAATTTTTCTTTTCCGGCCATAGCTGATCCACAACAGACCTTATGGCAAGTCCGGACAACCTATTTAGTTTGGCCCATTTGGCTAGCCGGTCAGTCAATGAAAGTGAACGCTCTAGAACGTTGAATTGCGACAAGAACAGCTTGTCCACTTCATGATCTGTCTGACCTTGGAAGTACTTGGCAGCATCGGCAGCACTCGCTGCCAAATCCATATACGCATCTGCCGAACTCCACAGCCGATCCAGAGGGGCATACCATGGATCTCCGAACTTCCTCCGTAACATGAACGCTTTCCCAGTCGCAATATCCCCGGCTTCCCGCAGCTCCTCCTTCTTCGCTCTCATAGCAGAACGGGTGTCTTTGTCCGCCGTCGTGGCCTTCTCAAGGTCCGTTGCCTTCGCTCGGTTTTCTTTTTCAAGGACCTGGCAACGGTCGGCAGTGTCTTTTAATCCCACAACCATCTTGGCCATCTTCTCTTGGCTCTCAGAATGTGTGGCCTTCTCGGCTTTCAACTCTTCGCCACCTTCAAAGCAGCCGCATCACTAATCCTCGCTTGTTCCTCGGCTCAGGCAAGTTCTGCCCGCAAGGTTTCCACGGTGGCAGCTCCATCTGCAGTCACAACATATTAAAGATACTGGCATCATGCTGCTCTTACTATGTGGCGTCCACCAGATAATAACACTTACCATGCGCCTCGTCAAGCCTCTTGTTAACAAGTTCGATGTCGGCGTCCGCCGCATCCAGTTGCCGTTTTAATTTGGCAAACTCACTAGTCCGGCTAGCCACCGGAGCTTCCACCACCTGCAAATAGGGGCAGTCTGGTTATTGCCTGGGAATATGATCCTCTGGTCGCCGCCGTTCTCGGCGACAACCAGAGTCTCAGGGGCTACTATCTACACAGGGCACACCTAACATGTGCAGTACTATCACATATTATCTCACGTACCTCAAAGCCTGTCAGTAGACTCATAAAGGCTTCACGTAATCCACTTTTGGCGGAAGAAATTCTCTCCATCACCATACCCATCAACGTACAGTGTTCTTCTGAGATGGCCGCTCGCCCCACCAACTCCCTCAAAACGTCCGATCGCACACCAGACGGTGTCGGACTCTTTTGTCTGCTCACTTCGGGAGCCGGACGCTGGGGACTTCGAGGGTCTATGGAATTATATTCTGGCCTCACCGGATCCGGAGAGGCCCTCCATGACGACACTTCGGGGTCGCCCACTTCTGGAGCGGAGGAGTCCGGGGGAGGCGTTTCGCTCTCCATCATCTCTGGAAGAAGATCCCCCGAAGACGAGCTCATCTGAGAGGGGCTAAGGCCCGAACTGCAAGATATATGCGGTGGTTATTTTCTTAGAAAAAAGATAGCATACCTTTACTATTAAAGTAGTTTGGGATCACTTACAACTCGTTGGAGGGCTGATCCCCCCACAGACTTTGTGCGGCAAAAGCGCCCCCCAAGGAGGGACCCTCTGTGGGAGACCTCTTCTCCCGTTTGGAGGCTTCGGCTTCTGGATCCTCGGAGGCAGTCCTTTTCCTCCCCCAGTTGTCCTCCTTCGTGGAGATGCTCATTCCCTCGGTTGGAACGAGCAGCAATGGGGGCCCGCGTCCGCCTATATTATCCCCCCCCGATATCTTCCTTCGAGGGCTCCGGGCAAGGTGCGACCTCGAGCATCTTTTCCAATACCGGATTCTCCAAGCCCTCGGGGAGGGGGGCCAAACACCGAATCATCTTCGCCTTTGTTAGCCAGTCCTGGTCAAAAAGCAAACTCTCAGAAATAACCTCGTAACGAATAAAAGACAGTGTGTTCGCCAGAGGATTTCTTACTTGTTCGGCGGCGCGGTTACTGCTCAGGCCCACGTCCTCGGTAATATCCGGACACTCTACTTGAGGTCCAAAGAATGACTTGTACATCTCCTCGTGCGTCAGGCCGAGGAAACTTTGAATGGCACGCTGTCCCTCTGGGTTGAACTCCCACAAGTGAAGGGGCCGGTGTCTACAAGGCTGGACTTGACGAACCAGCATAACTTGTATTACCACAGCCAAATTAAAATCTCCCTCAAAGAGATCTCGAATGCGTCTTTGCAGTATAGGCACGTCCTTGGCTGGACCCCAGCTTAGACCTCTGCTAATCCATGACATCAGTTGTGGTGGGGGGCCCGAGCGTAAAGCGGGGGCAGCCGCCCACTTGGCACTTCGGGGAGCCGTGACGTAAAACCACTCCCGTTGCCATAATTCGGACACCTCTGGAAAGGAACCTTTCGGCCATGGAGCTCCTGCCATCTTGCCTATTGATGCACCTCCGCACGCTGCCTGTTGCCCCTCGATCATCTTCGGCTTTACTTCAAAGGTCTTGAGCCACAGGCCGAAGTGAGGGGTAACACGGAGGAAGGCCTCACACACGACAATAAATGTCGAGATGTGGAGAAAGGAGTCCGGAGCTAGATCATGGAAATCTAGCCCGTAATAGAACATCAAACCCCTGACGAAAGGATCCAGAGTGAGGCCTAGACCTTGGAGGAAGTGGGAGACGAACACAACGTTCTCGTTGGGTTCGGGAGTAGGGACGATCTGCCCTCGAGCAAGCAGCCGATGCGAAACCTTGGCGGTCAGGTATCTGGCCTCCCTCAACTTCTTAATGTCCTCTTCCATAACGGAGGAGGGCATCCAGCGGCCTTGAAGGCTGGATCCGGACATGATTGAAGATCCAGAGCACCTAACCTGAGCTTTGGGTGTTAGAACTCGAGGTGGGTGAAGGGTTCGATTGAGCACGAGAGAGAAAAAGCGAAAACCTCGTCCCTTTATAAAAAGGGTGAATATCAAGCATCCTCTCCGTAGCCGTTTAGGACTTGCCTATAATCTAGGAGTCCCAGAAATGGTTGGGTTACCCATGACCGCATTAATGAGAATCCCGTAATTGGGGGAACATGATCTCCGCTTTGGCAAGACGTGTCAAGAAACCGCCTCGCGTTATGTGTGGAGCTGGTTAGAAGAAATGGTTCGAATAATCACCGGGCCATGACATAACGTCATGCTGCCAAAACGAGCCAGATCTGCGAAAATATTATTCTCTTTGCGGTGGAATGTGGAACTTATTTTGCAGGGTCAGACACTACCCTCGTATTCAAATTCTCCTGTGATGTATTCGGAGAAGGAACCCGCCTTGCAATGCCGAAGACAATACTGCGCGCCGGACTCATCGTCATTGAAGCCTGGTTCAGGGGCTACTGAGGGAGTCCTGGATTAGGGGGTCTCTGGACAGTCGGACTATCTCCATTGGCCGGACTGTTAGACTATGAACATACAAGATTGAAGACTTCGTCTCGTGTCCGGATGGGACTCTACTTGGCGTGGAAGGCAAGCTAGGCAATACGGATATGGATATCTCCTCCTTTGTAACCGACCTTGTGTAACCCTAACCCTCTCCGGTGTCTATATAAACCGAAGGGTTTTAGTCCGTAGGACAACAATCATAACATACAATCATACCATCTCGTGGTAGATCTACTCTTGTACTACACATATCATCAATATTAATCAAGCAGGACGTAGAGTTCTACCTCCATCAAGAGGGCCCGAACCTGGGTAAAACATCGTGTCCCCTGCCTCCTGTTACCATCCGGCCTAGACGCACAGTTCGGGACCCCCTACCCGAGATCCACCGGTTTTGACACCGACGCCGACCAAGCCACAATGGCATTTATTACCCCATACGGGCCTTTCTGCTTCAACACTATGCCCTTTGGGCTTAAAAACGCCGGTGCCACCTACCAACACATGATTCAAACATGTCTGGAGAAACAAATCGACAAGATAGTTGAAGCATATGTGGACGACATCATCATCAAGACTAAGCACGTCGAGTCATTAATAGACGACTTACGCCTCACATTCGACAATCTCTGGACATATGACATTAGCTCAATCCGGAAAAATGTGTTTTTGGCATTCCCTCTGGAAAACTGCTGGGCTTCATTGTTTCCAGTAGAGGAATCGAGGGAAATCCAGCCAAAATCTGAGCTTTGTCACAATTTGCTACACTAACAGACCTTAAACAGGTCCAAAAACTAGCCGGATGCGTGGCAGCTTTAAGCCGCTTTATCTCCAGACTAGGAGAAAAAGCATTGCCACTTTATCGACTTCTCTGACACACCGACCACTTCGAGTGGACAGATGCGGCAATGGCCGGATTGGAAGAAATAAAGGCTCTTTTAGCGAGCAACCCAATCCTGGCCGCGCCAAGCGTCGACGAATCAATGTTATTATACATCTCTGCAACACACCAGGTGGTGAGCGTAGTACTCGTCGTCAAGCGAGAGGAGAACGGACACAAGTTCCCGGTCCAGAAGCCGGTATACTATGTATCCACTGTCCTAACTCCATGCAAATCCCGGTAGCCTCATTATCAAAAGATAGCATATGCGGTCTTCATGGCATCCCGGAAGCTACGACACTATTTCCAAGAGTGTTCGATCATGGTGGCTTCCGAAGTACCACTGAATGACATAATAAACAACCACGACGCCACATGCCGGATTGCCAAGTGGGCCATTGAGCTCCTTCCATTCGACATAACATAGCCGCACCGGGCCATCAAATCCGAAGTACTGGCAGACTTCATCATCGAATGGTCAGAGGCCGAACTCCCTAAAGACTACGACACATATTCCAACTGGTTCATGCACTTTGATGGTTCCAAAATGCTGGCGGGCATAGGGGCGGGCGTTATCTTAACGTCCCCCACTCGAGACACAGTTTAGTACGTACTTCAAATATTATACACAGACTCCAGCAACGCAGCCGAATACGAGGCCTTATTGCACGGTCTTCGGATGGCTACCTCCATGGGCATACACTGCCTGGAAGTACGCGGGGACTCAAATCTCGCAATATCCCAGATAAATGGAGACTCCGACGCCAAAGATCCAAAGATGGCGGCCTATCGTAACGCCATACTCAAAATATCAGCTCGGTTCGAGGGACTCGAGTTTCATCATGTGGCTTGAGAAAGCAATCAAGCGGCGTATGTTCTTGCTCGCATGGGCGCCAAGCGTGACCCCGTCCTGCCTAACATCTTTTTGGAAAGGCTCTTCAAGCCATCCGTGGTGTGGTAGGATGAGAGTGGCAACACTAGTCCGGATACGATTATACCCCCAGATTCCGAACACAATACCGATATCATTGGAGGCTCAGCCACCGAAACAACATCGTCGGCCCATCTAATAATGGCAGTAATTGCCCCATGGACCGAACCCTTCTTAGCCTACCTTAATAGGCGAGAGCTCCCCGAGGATCAGAATGAGGCTTGCCGCATTGTTTGGCGTTTGAAAGCCTACAAGGTCCACGAAGGAGAGCTATACAAGAAAAGCGCTACCGAAATACTTCAAAGATGTATCTCCGAAGAAGAGGGACGGCAACTCTTGGCTGAAATCCATCCTGGCCTCGGTGGTCACGACACCGCAGCTCGGGCCCTTGTAAGTAAGGCCTTCCGTACAGTTTTTTTGGCCGACGGCCCGAGCAGATGCACAGGACCTTGTCCAACATTGTGTCAGATGCCAACTTTTCGCCAACCAAAGCCATATGCCACCCACCGCTCTACAAACAGTGCCCGTCACTTGGCCTTTTGTGGTAGGGGGATGGATATGGTCGGACCCCTTAAAGGAGGCAGCCATAAGAAAAATATCTGCTGGTCATGGTAGATAAGTCCACTAAGTGGATAGAGGCCAAACCAGTTACAACGGCCGATGCCGGACCAGTGATAGACTTTATATCCAGTGTCGTCCACCGTTATGGTGTCCCACACAACATCATCACCGATGACGGCTCCAATTTTACAGCCGATGAGGTGAAAGCCTGGTGTGCTAATCTAGGCATTAGCTCGGTTACGCCTCCGTCTATCACCCGCAAAAAAACGGTCAAGTCGAACGAGCCAATGGCTTTATTATGAACGGCATCAAACCCAGACTAGTGCAGTCTTTGAAAGAATCAGACAAGCACTAGGTTGAGGAGCTCGACTCTGTACTCTGGGGGCTGCTGACCACGCACAATCGCACTACCGGTTATACACCTTTCTTCATGGTGTACGGTGCAGCGGTTGTGTTACCCTGCAGCATTATTCATGACTCACCTCGAGTGCGCGTGTATGAAGAGAGAGAGGCCGAGCTTGATCAACAAGACAACTTAGATGCCCTGGAGGAGGAGCGCGATGTTGCAAAAGCCCGTTTCGCATTTTATCAACAGCAGGCCCGCAGATACCAAAGCAGAGAAGTGCAGGCGAAGACATATAATGTGGGTGAACTCATTCTACGCTTGTCGGAGAAGAAAAAGGACAAACTCAAGCCCAAGTGGGAGGGTCCCTTCATCATTGACGAAGTTCTCACTAGAGGAGCGTACCGCCTGCGTGGTGCATCAGACAATTGCCTAGAGCCGAACCCCTGGAGCGCGGCCAGACTCCGAAAATTCTATGCCTAGCGCTGAACTCTTCGTTCGTCTCCTTCTCCCTATTGTTTCCATCATTTTTTCTCCTCTCTTTTCGCCTTTTCTTCTTTTTTTAGCCTTAAAGCTTTCGTGCGGCTAAAACGCGCACCTGTGACGTACACATCCTCAAATGTGTACATCCATTATACCTGGGGGCTTCTTGCACAGAAGCTTATTACTTTGTTTTTCGAGCATCAAGCTCATCACATATGCGTTTTTTCCTCATATATACATTTTCTTCGCCATTATATGCATCGATATGACTTAATTTTTGGCCAAGCTGGGTTGCCTGGCTGCTGTGCTTATGCTCTACGTTCCCGTTAGTTCGACTAGGGCATAAAGGGAGCACCTCTGCGATTGTTACTACCGGGTCATCCGAATGTGTACCTTAGACTGGGTGAAGCTGAAAGCTATCGTTCTGAAGGGAATATCCGGTCGGCAAACTAAAGATGTTTTTATATTCCTTCCACTATGAACTCCCAGATGTTACGTATAGTGCGATATTTTCAATCACAGTTCCGACATGCACATTAATGCATGTACACCCAGGAAAAGGAACCCATAACAGAACCATTCTCTCTGGAAGATGTTTCTTACAATAACAATGTAATATAACATAGCTAGCCGGATACAACTTGTCTGTTCAAGCAACTATCACCCCCATGCCTGGTTTCCACGCATACCCCGGTCTATTTTGCCGCTCAGGTATTCGAAAACACTCCGCACCTTCTGATCCTGAGGTCGAAGCGAAAAGGTCGGCCATGACAATCGTTTTACAATCCAGCTAGAGACAAATATGTCAAGGAATGTATATAGTCACTTGGACTCAAAAATTTCCTCCTCTACACCGTCTAACAGGCTGTCTAGCTTACAATCCTATTGGGAATATTAGGCGGCTACTTCTACTTGGTCATATACCAAATTAACGGGAATTTCTTTCCCATCTAACCCTAGAGGTCCGACCCGGGCCATATGATTTGGATCAAGCTTGGTATACCATGTTTTTACCATGGCCCAGGCCTCTCGTGCACCTTCCCGGCAGGCTGATATCTTCCATAATAGAATACATCGTCGTGCCCCTTTGAATAGCTCCACGAGCTCCTCCATACCTCCTGGAGGAGAGGCGGATGGCCATAAAGCCTTGGCAACACTCCGCATTGCTTGTCGAACTCACTCATGCATCTGGGACAGCTCTTGTAGCAGGTCGCCTTGAGATCCAGACATTTCCTCTTCGGGACGACCAGTCAGCATACCTGCAGACATAAATCTGTCAGTTCCTGCCCTCGCCGAATTATAGGGAGGCAAGTTTGAAAAGCATACTGAATATGTTGCCATGTAACCTCCTATTCTCCTTGACGGCGTCAGCTAGCTGGGCTCGAACATCTTTTAGTTCTTCGCCCAGTTGCGTATGGGAATCCTGCAACTTGTTCTTTTCCTCCCTGACCCGCGTTAGCACACATTTGCCTGTTGTCGGGGATATAAGCCACGGTATAAACCGCCGTAGGTATGACCCGGCTGGAGCTTGCCGACTCACTGGCGACCCGCTTGGACCTGGCGGTTTATGATTCATGGAGACCCGGCGGGCGGGTCAGATGGACGACAAGGCCCAAGGCCCAGTAAGCTGGTTCATGCGATGGTGGGCCGGCTTAAGAGGAAAGCGTAAGGAATATTCCCTTACAAAGGAAGCAAGACTAGGACTCCACTTGTAATAGAGTAATCCTAATCCTACTAGGACTAGTCATGTAACCCGCCCCTTCAACATATATAAGGAGGAGCAGGGCACCCCAAAAGAGGACAAGCAACAAGCAATAATCTCTAGGGCTAGACACAATTAGGGACGCCGGCTTATACGGCGACTCCCTCGTGATGATAATGAGACCTAGCCACATATAGCATGTAGGGCTATTTTCGGATGATGTTTCCCGGGGTCCGAAGCTGTCTAAATCTTTGTCTTGTGTTGCGTCTCTCGATTCCGCTCAACCCTTCTCAAGCTACTACAAAGATGCGTTGGCCTCACGACTAAGTCCTCACACTAGGACATCTGCCATGACAATTCCACGACAGTTGGCGCCCCCCGTGGGGCCTGCGCACGGTGGTGTTGAGTTCTTGGAGGGATCTTTTTCAAGGATCGAAAAGCTCGCGATTGGACAGATGAAGGAGAGCCGGCATAGAGCACTCGCGCAGGATAACCCGGTATATATGAGCTTAAAAGGTCCAAGAAAAATTATGGCTGTGATTAGTTTGTTATCGTAAGTCGCCGAGACCAAAAGAAAGTCGATCTTCATTGTTGCATCATCCTATAGGGGCATACATTGTTTAATTAAACTGATGGGTCACCAATCGTAAAAGTGTGTGAGTCCCAAAGAAACTTTCATAGCAACGGCAGCAGCCCACGTGAGAATCAATCATCAAGTCACATCAATACCAAGCAACCAGTATGTCAAGGCATCCTTTGATGAAGCGACTCCGAGGGCTATCCACCGTGGCAAAAAGTGTATAAGTCGGCGTCAAGTTAAACATCGATGGTACGACCGTTCACAAAAAGTGTAGTCAGGCACGGGATTGAACTTGTCGAGATTAATTGGAGTAGATCAGATCAACTACTGCTGGTACTTGTATTTGTGTACAGAAAGAAAGAGGGCAGCCGGCATGCGAAGATCCTGATTCCAACATGGAAAATAAAAAAAAGGGAAAGGAAAATTGACCTCTACCTGGAGATGAAGACAACCACGACTGGGAGTCAACGGCCACGACTCGAATTCATCGCGACGAGTAGCCTTGGGCTTCCCATGAGCCACCACTGGAGCGCCTCTGCCGCCGTTTTTGCGGCCGGCCTCAGCTACTGCCATTACACCGCCCCGGATTACTCCGCCATCACGGGCCCGTCGTCTTCGCCTCCTCCGAGCCACCGTCGCGCCTGGATTCCTACGAGCCGCTCCTCCTCACTCTTGCGTGAGCTCGCCCCTGTGGCCTGGCAGTGGCCTCACCTTCTGTTGCAGGTCGCCATGCCTCTCCGCTGGTCTCCGTCTCTACTGCAGCCCGGTACCTCCACATCGCGTTCTTTCACGACGAGCCAGTTTTCGCCGTCATCATCTGCAAGAGCCGCCGTCCGGGTCTTGAATCTGGCCTTCACCTGCGGCTACATGAGACGCCGCCCTGATGGATTGCCGAGCCAACATTGCGCCTGGTTTTCGCAGTGAGCCGCCCCTGCCGGTCCCCCGAGATGCCTCGGACGCCTCCACCTCACTTCAACCAATCGACGTTGCAGAGGCACCTCGAGTTAGCCATCCTCTCTAACATGCTGCAATACATCTCTGCTCCTCTGCCATTCCGCGCTGAGTTACAGGACCGGCCCTCCGCTCCTCCGCTGTTCTGAGTCGACGCCGCTGCCTTGCTTTATCTACGCAAGGGCCGCCGGCCGCCGTCGTCACCTCCGTGTTAGTTCTGCCCTCCGCTTCTGCCGCGCGTGACCGTAGCCTCGCGCTGAGCCGCCTTAGAGGTCAGGATGCTCTGTTCCTCCACACAGAGGCCGCTGCCGGCTTGCCTCGCACTGGCGTTGCCTCCACCGGCCCTTGCATCCCTCTACCATCACGCCATCATGTTGCGCGCCCGCTTCCACTGTCGGGTCAGTGGACGCACCCCAAGCCGCCGCGTTCGTCTTTGAACCGCCACTACTGAACCCCTAAGCCGCCACAACCTTGCGGTGCATTGAGTGCCGCTTCCCCGCGCCTCGCTTGTGCTGAGCCGGGGTACTGTTCTATGGAGGTAACCGGTCCAAGTGGCAGGACCTGCTGATTCAAGTACCAAGGCTGCAGCTGGAGATGCCAGTAGCAAGCTACGTGTGCATGTGTGCAATATCAAATAGCAAATCATGCCAAAAGAAAAAGGGAGCAAGCCCTCACATAGAGAAACAAGCTAAAGGACTCACGATCTAAGCTAAATCACACACACACACAAAAAGTGTGCTAGTGGTTGATGAGAATGACCCACTCCAAAATTTGATGGATTGGTGGTTTGTTGGTAATATGTCTCCGTCGTATCTACTTTTCCAAACACTTTTGCCCTTGTTTTGGACTCTAACTTGCATGATTTGAATGGAACTAACCCGGACTGACGTTGTTTTCAGCAGAATTGCCATGGTGTTATTTATGTGCAGAAACATAATTTCTCGGAATGACCTAAAACTCCAGGAGATTCATTTTGGAAATAATAAAAAATACTGGCAAAGAATCAAGGCCAGGGGGCCCACACCCTAGCCACGAGGGTGGGGGGCACGCCTGCCCCCTGGGCGTGCCCCTTGCCTCATGGGCCCCCTGGAGCTCCACCGACCTCAACCTTTACTCCATATATTTGTGTTCGGGGAGAAAAAATAAAGGAGAAGGGTTCATTGCGTTTTACGATACGGAGCCGCCGCCAAGCCCTAAACTCTCTCAGGAGAGCTAATCTAGAGTCCGTTCGGGGCTCCGGAGAGGGGAATCCATCGCCATCGTCATCATCAACCATCCTCCATCACCAATTTCATGATGCTCACCGCCATGCATGAGTAATTCCATCATAGGCTTGCTGGACAGTGATGGGTTGGATGAGATTTATCATGTAATCGAGTTAGTTTTGTTAGGGTTTGATCCCTAGTATCCGCTATGTTCTGAGATTGATGTTGCTATGACTTTGCTATTCTTAATGCTTGTCACTAGGGCCCGAGTGCCATGATTTCAGATCTGAACCTATTATGTTTTCATGAATATATGTGAGTTCTTGATCCTATCTTGCAAGTCTATAGTCACCTACTATGTGTTATGATCCGGCAACCCCGAAGTGACAATAATCGGGACCACTTCCGGTGATGACCGTAGTTTGAGGAGTTCATGTATTCACTATGTGTTAATGCTTTGGTCCGGTACTCTATTAAAAGAAGGCCTTAATATCCCTTAGTTTTCGCTAGGACCCCGCTGCCACGGGAGGGTAAGACAAAAGATGTCATGCAAGTTCTTTTCCATAAGCACGTATGACTATATTCGGAATACATGTCTACATTACATTGATGAATTGGAGCTAGTTCTGTGTCACCCTAGGTTATGACTGTTACATGATGAACCACATCCGGCATAATTCTCCATCACTGATCCATTGCCTACGAGCTTTCCATATATTGTTCTTCGCTTATTTACTTTTCCGTTGCTATTGTTATCATCACTACAAAACACCAAAAATATTACTTTTGCTATCGTACCTTTTGCTACTGTTACCACTACTATCATATTACTTTGCTACTAAACACTTTGCTGTAGATATTAAGTTATCAAGGTGTGGTTGAATTGACAACTCAGCTACTAATACTTGAGAATATTCTTTGGCTCCCCTTGTGCCGAATCAATAAATTTGGGTTGAATACTCTACCCTCGAAAACTGTTGCGATCCCCAATACTTGTGGGTTATCAAGACTAGAGGGGGGTGAATGGGCGATTTTTATGAAAGTCTTCAAAACGTGGAAGTTATGAAGACAAATGATAGAAATAAACCTATCACCCTGCAGCGGAAGGTAGACTACACTAGGCAAGCCATAGTCAAGTATTCAATAGAGTGAAAGCACAATGACTAATAGCTGCAATGTAGTAAGGATCAGGTAGGAAGATATTGTGAAGCCACACAGAACACGCAGTCACTCAGTGAAGACAAAAGATAGTGCGAACATACAATGACTTCACAAGGAGTAACAGTAAGTAAAGGGAAGGGAAGATGAAACCAGTGACTCGCTGAAGACAATGATTTGTTGGACCAGTTCCAGTTGCTGTGACAACTGTACGTCTGGTTAGGGCGGCTAGGTATTTAAACCTTAGGACACTCAGTCCCGGACACCCAGTCCTGAACACGCAGCTCAGGACACCCAGTCCTCACCTTATTCCCCTTGAGCTAAGGTCACACAGACCTCGCCCAATCACTCTGGTAAGTCTTCAAGGTAGACTCCCAAACCTTCACAGACTTCGTTCACCGGCAATCCACAATGTCTCTTGGATGCTCAGAACACGACGCCTAACCGGCTGGAGGATGCACAGTCCTCAAGTGTAATAAGTCTTCAGATCACACAGACAAGAAGACTTAAGTGATGCCTAATTCTCTTTGGCTCTGGGTGGTTAGGGCTTTATCCTCGCAAGGAATTCTCTCTCAAAGGCTTCGAGGTGGGTTGCTCTCAAACGACAAAATCCGTACTCTGAATCTGAGCAGCCAACCGTTTATGGTTGTAGGGGGTGGGCTATTTATAGCCACTTGGCAACCCGACCTGATTTGTCCGAAATGACCCTGGGTCACTAAGGAACTGACACGTGTTCCAACGGTCAGATTTCAAACTCACACGGCAACTTTACTTGGGCTTCAAGCAAAGCTGACTTGCCCGACTCTGGACAAGATTCGCTCTCAAAGTCTTCACTCAAAGACATAGGTTTTGTTTAAGCATCACTTCAGTCATTCTGACTGGTTCTCTTGGACCCCACTTAACAGTACGGTGGTTCCTATGACTCAACATAGAAGAAAGAGAACTACGAAAGATCTAAGTCTTCGAGCTCCATAGGCTTCATGTGGTGTCTTCTCTTGTCATAGTCTTCAATGTGAATATCTTCATATACCACCTTTGACTTCAATGTCTTCATACATTTTTAGGGGTCATCTCTGGTAGGAAAACTGAATCAATGAGGGACTTCTACCTGTGTTATCCTGCAATTCTCACAAACACATTAGTCCCTCAACTAGGTTTGTCGTCAATACTCCAAAACCAACTAGGGGTGGCACTAGATGCACTTACAATCTCCCCCTTTTTGGTGATTGATAACAAACTAGTTGAAGTTTTCAACGGGGAATATAATCTGTGAAATTGTAAAGGATAAGGAATTGTCTTCATAAGTTGCAAGGGCTCCCCCTGAAGATGTGCATATAAGTAATTTGCTTTTGGAATGCAAATGCACATGGCAGGTTGTACTTGTGGAGATCCACTTCAACTTATGATGACAATCCACTATGCATGTGAAAGTATATGAAGATAATGACATGCATAATGGAAAATGGACGTCTGCAGAATGATCTATGTGCGGAATTTATCATCGCACATGCGGAATTTATCATCGCAACACAAGGTGGCAGATAAGTAGCAGACGACCATCGAGTTTAAGTGTTACAACTCAAAGAACCAAATGTAGCAAAACGAGAGTTGTAAGCATGAAGCAAAATATAAAGCGCCCGCCCATATGGGCCCGCTTGAAGACTATAAACCTCATATGCTTCTCCCCCTTTTGTCAGTAAGGACCAAAGAGGTTTGAAGACATAGAGCATCTACTCGTTCCCATGAGGAGTAGGTGAAGCAGCAGGGTCGTTGGTGGTGTTTGGCGGTGCTGAAGAGCTTGGAGCAGAGTCAAAGCGTGCTGAAGGAGGTGGCGGTGAAGTAGCATCATCTTCATCCTCGATCACTCTGGCAGTCACAGTTGCAGCAGAGGAAGAGAACTCAGAGTCTTCAAGGGATGGAGTTCGTCGCAGCACTGCCCTTCGAGGAGGTGTGGAGTCAAACTTGAATCGCTCAGTGAAGCCATCCTCTTGAAGATCATCTTTAGAACACATTAGCGTTAGCCCTTTCCATGTGCGGCGAGAGGTTTCATGGGCAACAAAAGCATTCTTGGTGGCAAGATTGCGAATGCGATTAACATCCACCAAGAGGCTTTGCATCTGACGCTTCAGCCAGTCATGATGCCTATCCTGTTTCTGATGAAGAGCCACAAGAAGCTCTCGGTCGTTGAGAACACGAGTGCGCTTCTTGGGTCGTGGAGCAGTTGTACTGTTAGTGGCTTCAGTGAGAGCAGGATGCGGTGCACGTGTAGTGCCAGCCAACGGATACACACGAGTTACGGCTTCCACGCCTTCAACGTTCTGAGTGAAACTTTGATGCTCTGCATTCTTAAGACTGAGAGGTTCCTTGGTAGGCTCAGGATAGATGGCTTCAATCGACATATCCACATCAGGCAGAAAAATCCGATGATTGCGAGCAGATGGCTGATATGAGATAGTGGAGTGAAGTTTGATCAGCCGCATGACCCATGGGGCGTAGAACTTCAAGCCAAACAGATCAGAGCCTGATGCAGCAAGTTGGCGAATGAAGAAGTCCTGTGCATTGAAGCATTTTCCATGAAGAATATAGAAGACCAAAGTCTTCATTGCACCTTCAAGCTTGGCATGTGGAGAGTGTCCTTTGATTAGCCAGAGAGTTCACCTTATGATGTGATAAATGGTTCTTGGCAGATACTCAAGGTCTTCAATGAAGAACTCCGTGGGATAACCAGCATCTTGGGGCAATGACTTCATCATACCGAGCATCTGACTCATATTAGGTTCAGTCTTATGAAAGATGCTCTTAATAGCTTCACTATGAAGCTGACAGCCATGCTTGTAGAGATCGCCGGGAGTGGGCAAACCAGTGAGCTCAATGATGTCAAAGGCTTTGGCTTCGTGATGAATGTTTCCTGTCATCCACTCCAGGACCCAAGTCTTCGGATCTCTGCTATACCCGCGGATGTGAAGTGTGGCATAGAATTGGAGCAGCAACTCTTCATTCCAATGCTCTTGGTCAGTGACGAATGGCAGCAATCCAACTTCTTTGAAGCAATCCAGAGCTTCTTCCAGACAGGGCAGACCAGCTATAGCTTCAATGTCAAGACGCTTGTGGGGGAAGATGCGACCTTGATTGTATAGAATGCAGGAGTAATAGCTTCGTTGCGGATAGCTCCAGAACCGATCAGATGATATCCTTTCCCTTGAGTAGGGGTTCCTGGAGCTATAGAAGAATGTGTTGTCTGCTCTGAAGCCATTGATATTGAAGGAGCCAGGTGCTGATGCAGGACCTGGGAACCTTGGCAATCTTGGGATTGGCTTCTGTACCTGAGGCATGTGCTCAACGTGATAGTCGAACTGGGGACCGGTAGCTGACTCAGGAATAGAAGTGGTGGGATCAGTGTCTTCGCTGACTTCTGGTGCTTTTGTTGGTGAGGGCTCCACGTTAGCTTTAGCCATGACAGCGTCAGTGGCTTCAGTGGTGTTGGTGGTGGCAGCCTCAAGATGTTCAACCTCCACTTGACGAGCAGGAGGATCGGTCACGATCATGTTCTCCTCGAGAACTACTTCTTGGTGGGACAGGGGAGTGGCAACTTGTGGGACTTCTTCTTCCGCGGCTGATGCAGCCGGATTGTCATCAGCAGAGACTTGAGGCCTTGGACCTTTGCGAGGCCTGTGCAATGCGGGCGACGCCTGTGGAGTTGCTGTTGGCTGGGCCTCAAAGTCTTCTTCCTCTTGTGGGCGATCAGCCCATGAAGCATCCTAAGCGATTGGCGTAAGAGGACGACCAATGCTGATGAGTTCGCTATTCTCGAGCTAAGGAAGGACTGCACCATCTTCTACATGGTCATGTTGACCAATGTCTTCAGAAGCGATGGGATCAGCTGCTGGAAAGTCTTCAGCTTCATGAGCCTCTGTGAAACCAGGCTCATGGATTGTCAGTTGGCATTCAGCGTCAGGACGAACCATGGAAATGGGTTCAACTATCAAAGGCTCTGTGGGAGCAGCCCGATCTTTCTTGGTCTTCCTCTTCTTCTTAGAGGGGGCAATAGGAGAGGCTTTAAGATGTTCCCTCTTCCTGGCTTTAGCCTTAGCAGTCCTCGTCTTCTTGAGCTCTGAAGCGGTTGACCGGCTTTTTGGCTTCGAGCCAGTCATTCTAGTTGGGAAGACAATGGGATCTGCTTCCTGCCTTGGTGCGTCAGGTTCAGCCGTAGCGGGCTTCTTCATCTTCTTTGCTGCCATCCTGGGGTCGATGCCAGGACGCCCAAGGGCCTTGCGCTTCTCAGCCTCATTGTAGGCCTGCACACATTTGTCAGCCAGAACCTTCATGCGCTCACGAGAACCTTGAGCTTCTGCACATTTCTTGAGAAAGGCTTCCTTGAGCTCGTGCAGCATAATCTTGAAGTTCTTCACCTCTTGCATGCTGAGCTTGGCCATATGCTTCTTGAACTGAGCCTTTTCATAGTCAATCTTTTGCTTCAGTTCAACAATGCGCTGGGCAATAGCTAACTCTGAAGCAATGGCGCCATGGAAGGCGACACTGAGGCCAATGGGTAGTTGCAGATCTTCGAAGCTGATGTTTGGCGTGTCAAACCATTCATCAATGAAGTTCGTGGATGATTGTTACATCAAAGAGAGGCAGATCATTGAAGATTTCTGCTTCTTCTTTGCTCTTGATGTGTTGCTCAAGAGCGTCATGTGCAAGATCTTCATCACTTGATAGATCAATGGCATCATTGCGCAAAATGGCAGTAGCTGTTAGCTCTTGGCCGGTGTGTGGCAGAGGCATCTTGACCTTCTGGGGCTTGGAGATGCGTGATAAGTCTTCGGACTGCACACTGTCTTTAGGAGGTGCAGTTGCCAGTGGCTTCACCCGTGAGATTTTTGGTGAAGGGGCAGGCTTTGAAGCTTTAGGCTTCTTCAACTTCTTTGGCTTCGGCGCTGCAGGCACTTCATCTGATTCAGCGTCAGCTACAGGCTCATTCACTGCAGTCCCTTGAACCAAGATATGGGTGATGAGGCCTTCAAGGTTGTAGAAAGGACCGACGACATTGGGTTCTGCATCTCGTGTGCCACCAGCCCTTGGAGCTAAGGGACCAGGGTTGAAGTCTAGTCCCAATATCTTCTTGTTTTGCTTCGCTGAGTTCTGGGCAAACTGGAAGTTGCGCTTGAACAGAATGTCGTCACGACACCATAGTAGTGACGATGGGTGTGCATCAACAGGCTGTGGCCCACGGACCATGCAGGGATAGAAGCCTTGTTCAATGGCTTCATCTCTGGACCTGGGTTGAAGATTCTTGTATAGGATGTCTCCCCACGGTCTCTTGATGGCATTTTTCTCAGCATATTCCTAGGTTACAAATCGGTATTTGAACCATTGTTCTGCCCAATATCTTCGAATCCATTGGATTCGGGTCTTGCGCTGATTGTAATCCTCTTCAGGATCTGTCTTGTACAGTTCTGAGAGGTCATCTGGCAGATCTCTAGATGTTTCTCCACGACACTTTCTGCCACCCTTCCTTGCTGATTTCTCTGAAGCCATGAACTTTAAACTGAAAGGCTTCAACACGTTCAAAGGCTTCAAAGATTTTCGCTTGCTGGACAAACAGGAACTTGCTTCGGGAGAATTTATATGATGCTGTAAGAATTTTGCAAATGAATGCAGACTATGAGAACCAAGGGATTCTCCCACGGACATGTACCTGTGACAGCATTAAGGTGCGAGGGAAGGGGAAGAGGTCATATGCATTCTCAGAAGACTTTGAATATAAATCAGTTTAGAAGACATTGACCTCATCGTGCGAAGACATTCACTCATAGATAAGGAGTTGGTTCTAGATTTGTACGAATCTAGAGATCATTACAAGTGAGGAATCTAACTACTTTGTGAAGTATAAGTGAATATACTAGGCATGTTATGAGATGCAGTATGAGAGAGATCTAACTTGTGTGAATAGAAACTGCTTGTGGTAGAAAGTGACAAAGCCATAGGATCAACGGTGCCGTAAAAAGGAAGTTTTGTTTACCACACTAAGAACTGCTAGACGGAGTGGAAGATGAGGCCGAGCAGTTCGATCTTCTGTGCCCTAACTTGGCGACGGAGGACACCTACGGAGAGGACGATGTCCGTGGTCGGCGTGAAGACGGTGTCGGAGATGTTGCGGCAGCGAAGCGCTTCGTCGCCAGCGTCGTCGAGGGCTAGCGGTGGCGCTAGGGTTCGTGCGAGAGTGGAAGAAGAGATAATGACCGCCGTGAAGTGTGTATTTATAGGTACAGGGGCGGCACTGCGTTATTACACAGGTTCCCCTGGCGATTCGCATCTGAGGAACACGTGGCCATTATGCAGAATTTTGGGGTTTGTTCCACGTCCCACGCACGCCTGGATTGTCGGGTGGTCGATCCTACTTCTCCGGGTTTCATGTGGAGGAATGAGCATTCAAAGTGGACTTAAGGTTTGTCTTTGTATCTTCTGCTGACAAGGACGCATAGAAGACATTTGACAATTTTAATAGAATGCATATGATTTGGAGAGATAGAGTTTGAGATAGATAGCATAGAGAGGTTAGGGTCCGATCACATTCACTTAGTTCAAAAGATTCAACAAGAAGATATAGCTATAAGTGAATGCTGTAGAGGACAGAACACTAGTATATATATATATATAATCAACATAGTGAAGATAATCATGAAGACATGTTGAGATTGAAGCCAAACCAAATGTGAAGACATAGCAAGGTAACCCCATGAGTGAAACACTTCAAAATAGAGCATTTGGTGGTGGCGTTACCCACCGTATAGGAAGTATTAGACCCAGACACGGCGCACAATTATCGTGGCGCTCCGAAGTCAAATTCCACATTAATGTATTCACACTTAGAATGTATGTCTTCATTGATTGAAGATATACTTTACTTCGTGTGTTGCACATCTAAGTCATCAATATGCATAAGGGTTAGGATGTGTGCCTGATCACAGGACATTTGAGGATTCCAGGATATTTAGCTCACACCATAACTTGTAAAATCTCTTCTCATCCAAGGGCTTGGTGAAGATATCTGCCAATTGCTCTTCAATGTTGACATGTATGATATCAATATCTTCCTTCACAACATGATCTCTGAGAAAGTGATGACGAATTTCAATGTGCTTTGTCTTCGAGTGCTAAACTGGGTTGTTGGCAATCTTGATGGCGCTTTCGTTGTCGTAGTAGAGTGGCACTTGCTTCAGATGAATGCCATAGTCTTTGAGCGTTTGCTTCATCCACAGAAGCTGAGCGCAGCAAGATCCAACAGCAATGTATTCAGATTCAGCAGTGGAGAGAGATACACAGTTCTGCTTCTTTGAAGACCAACATACAAGTGATCGTCCCAGAAAGTGACATGTGCTTGATGTAGACTCACGATCAACTTTGTCACCAGCATAATCAGCATCCGAGAATCCAACCAGATCAAACTCTGAGCCCTTTGGATACCATAATCCTAGAGTTGGGGTGTGAGCCAAATATCGAAGAATTCGCTTTACAGCTAAGTGATGCGACTCCTTTGGTGCCGCTTGAAATCAAGGACACATGCAAACACTAAGCATAATATCTGGCCTAGATGCACATAGATAAAGTAAAGAACCAATCATGGAGCGGTATACCTTTTGATCGAACTCTTTACCATTATCGTCAGGACCCAGATGATGCTTGGCTGGCATTGGCGTCGTGAAGCCTTTGCAGTCTTGCATACCGAACTTCTTCAGGCAATCTTTGAGATACTTCTCTTGAGATGTGAAGATGTCGTTGCGTTGCTGTCGTATTTGAAGACCGAGAAAGAACTTCAGCTCTCCCATCATAGACATTTGATATTGCTCTTGCATCATATATCCAAACTCTTCACTGTACAGGCTCGAGGGTCTTGTTTGAGGCCATACAGTGCCTTGTTGAGCTTGTATACCATGTCAGGATGTTTTGGATCTTCAAAGCCAGGAGGTTGTGCAACATACACTTCTTCTTCAATCTTGCCATTGAGGAAGGCACTCTTCACATCCATTTGATAAAGAAGTATGTTGTGATGATTTGCATAGGCCAGCAGTATGCGTATGGCTTCAAGTCTAGCCACAGGAGCAAATGTTTCATCGAAGTCAATGCCTTCCACTTGAGTATATCCTTGAGCAACGAGACGAGCTTTGTTTCTGACAACTTGACCATGCTCATCTTGCTTGTTGCGGTATATCCATTTGGTGCCTATTATGTTGTGCTTCCGAGGATCGGGATGCTTGACCAGTTCCCATACATTATTTAGCTCAAACTGTTGAAGCTCGTCTTGCATAGCTTGAATCCATTCAGGTTCCATGAAGGCTTCTTCAACTTTCTTGGGTTCTGTTATTGAGACGAATGCGAAGTGCCCACATAAATTTGCTAGCTGAGTTGCCCTTGAACGAGTGAGTGGACCGGGTGCATTGATCCTATCAATTATTCTTTCAATCTGCACTTCATTAGCAACGCGAGGATGTACAGGGCGAAGATTTTGCTCTTGCTGATCATTGTCGTTGTTAGAAGGAATGTCATCAGGCTGAGCATTGTCTTCATGTTGATCAGGTGCTGAGATGATAAGTTCTTCTTCAGGATGAGCTTCAGAAGGTATAATTTCTCCAGTTCCCATTAGCTTGATTGATTCACTGGATGGAACTTCATCTAGCACATTTGGCAGTTGCTCTCTTTGTGAACCGTTGGTCTCATCGAACCGCACATCCACTATTTCAACCACTTTGTAATGAAAGAGATTGAAGACTTTGTAGGAGTGCGAATCCTCTCCATATCCAAGCATAAAACCCTCATGTGCTTTTCGTGCAAACTTTGAGGTGTGATGTGGGTCCTTGATCCAGCACCTGGCGCCAAATACTCTGAAGTAACTGACATTTGGCTTCTTGCCAGTAAGGAGCTCATAAGATGTCTTGTTCAGAAGCTTGTGAAGATAAACACGATTGATTGTATGGCATGCAGTATCAATGGCTTCAGGCCAGAATTTTCTTGGAGTCTTGTATTCATCTAGCATCGTTCTGGCCATCTCAATGAGTGTTCTGTTCTTGCGATCGACGACCCCATTCTGCTGTGGCGTGTACGGGGCTGAGAATTCATGTGTGATGCCCAAGGTATCAAGATATGTATCAAGGCCAGTGTTCTTGAATTCAGTGCCATTGTCACTTCTGATATGCTTTATCTTGGCGCCATAGTTGTTCATTGCTCGATTGGCGAAGCGTCTGAAGACATCCTGCACTTCAGTCTTGTAAAGGATTATGTGCACCCAAGTATATCTAGAATAATCATCAACAATGACAAAGCCATAGAGACAAGCAGTAGTAGTAAGAGTTGAGTAATGAGTGGGACCGAAAAGATCCATGTGAAGCAGTTCAAAGGGTCGAGTAGTGGTCATGATTGTCTTCGAGGGATGTTTGGCCCTCGTCATCTTTCCTGCCTCACAGGCACCGCACAAGTGATCTTTCTTGAACTTGACGCCCTCGATGCCTATGACATGCTTCTTCTTTGCCAGGGTGTAGAGGTTCCTCATGCTAGCATGCCCAAGCCTCCGATGCCAGAGCCAGCATTCTGAAGCTTTTGCTAGAAGACATACGGCAAGCTGTGGTCCTGCTGAGAAATCTACCACGTACAAATCATCTTTTCGATACCCTTCAAATACTAGAGACTTGTCAGATTCTATTAGAACAAGGCAATGATACTTTCCAAATATTACGATCATGTTTAAATCACAAAGCATTGAGACAGACATTAAGTTGAAGCCAAGGGATTCAACAAGCATGAATTTATCCATGTGTTGATCCCTTGAGATTGCAACTCTACCTAGACCCAATACCTTACTTTTACCAGTGTCAGCAAATGTGATGTGGCTCTTGTCGGATGGACGTAAGGTGGAGTCCATAAGAAGGCTTCTTTTGCCAGTCATGTGATTTGTACACCCACTATCAATAATCCATTCTGAAGACGCTGGTGTCATACACTACAGTGTAGTTAGGGGGATAGGCTTCACGAAGAGCATTGTGAAGCAAAAACATTTGACGAACCAGTGGGTTATGAAAGCTTAGATCCAGATTAGGACTAATAGGGTCAGACGATTTTGGTTTAAGGCCCCCAGCAATAGCGTCAGACGATTTTGGTTTTCTGCTGGAGACCTTTCCCTGCAAAAGAGAGTTAAGCTTTCTTAGCCACCCACATCTTCAAGGATGGCTTAGAAGCAATAAGTCTAAGTGCAGCATCTGAGAACTTTGGCTTTGGAGCCCTAGCAAACAATCTTGCAGGCGGACAATAGTACAGATAAGAATAAGCAGAATAGTTCTTGGTCTTATGAACATGGCGGTTTGATGAACCGCTCTCGTATTCATATGCCTGAGTATGGTTTCCCTACAAAACATTTGCGTTAGTGCGACTCAGGTGAGTCCTCTGTCTGTATGAAGCCTTTGGACCGTATGAAGCCTTTGGTCTGAGGTTTGTCTTCTTCACGTGAGGTGTCATGATGACATTCACAGGAAGATTCTCCAAACACCTTTTCGGAACCCAGATCTTCTTCATAGGCGGTCCATTCCTGCAGTTAGTACCAATGTACCTGGCAAACACTTCACCATTCTGATTCTTAAATAGTTTATAGTTTGCATCAAGGGATTCATCAATGATAATGGGGTTAGCACAAGTGAAGCCAGATAGATTGGATGGATCTGCTGAAGGTTCCTTTGCAGCAACCCACGTGGTTTTGGGGTACTGCTCAGGTTTCCAGTAAGAGCCATCAGCATTCATTTTCCTTACGAACCCAACACCCTCTTTTCTCGGGTTTCGGTTCAGAATCTGCTTTTTGAGGACATCACATAGTGTCTGATACCCTTTAAGACTTTTGTACATCCCTGTTTCAAGCAATGTCTCCAACCTAGCATTCTCATCAGCAATAGCAGTGGTATCCTCAGCAGAGGGGTTAGTTACCACATCAATAGTTGAAGATATTGCAACAGTAGTAGTAGTAGAACATTCAGCAACAGAAGTAGCATTATCACGCTCAATGCATTTAAGACATGGTGGTTCAAATCCTTCCTGAGCGGAACTGATCTGTTTGGCGCGAAGTGACTCGTTTTCCTTTTGAAGATCTTCATGAGCCGCTCTCAATTTCTCAAGATCTTGCTTCCTTTGAAGATAATCATAGGAAAGCTTTTCATGAGTTGTTGAGAGAGTTTCATGATGACTTTCAAGTTCCTCATACTTAACGTGAAGATTTTTTATGTCTTCAATTAAGGATTCAGATCGAGTCATTTCAGCACCTAACAGATCATCGCTTCTGTCTAACAGTTTTTGAATATGTTCCATAGCTTTCTGTTGTTCAGTTGCAATTTTAGCAAGTGTTTTGTAGCTGGGTTTTGAACCACAATCAGAGTCATCGTCACTAGATGTTTGATAATGAGTAGTGCATGTGTTTACCTTGGCACCGCGTGCCATGAAGCAGTATGTAGAAGCGGAGTAGTCCTTGTCATTTGCATCGGTGTCGGTGATGAAGTCATTGTCTTCAGTGTTGAAGATGGACTTGGCAACGTATGCTGTAGCCAGACTTGCGACGCCTGAATCGGACTCCTCCTTAGACTCCACCTCCGCCTCTTCAGAAGCGGACTCCTCCTCTGAATCCATTTCCTTGCCAACAAGCGCACGTGCCTTGCCAGATGAGCTCTTCTTGTGTGATGAAGACTTTGAGGAAGACTTGAAAGAAGACTTTGAGTATTTATTCTTCTTCTTGTCGTCAGAGTCATATTCCTTGCTCTTATTCTTTTTTTTTGTTCTCATTGTCCCACTGTGGACACTCAGAGATGAAGTGGCCAGGTTTCTTGCACTTGTGACATGTTTTCTTCTTGTAGTCGTGAGCAGAAGCTTCATCATTCCTTGAGCTTGATCGGGAAGACTTTCTGAAACCTTTCTTCTTGGTGAATTTTTGGAACTTCTTCACAAGCATAGCAAGTTCCCTTCCAATGTCTTCAGGATCATCCGAACTGCTGTCAGATTCTTCTTCAGATGAGGAGACAGCTTTTGCCTTCAAGGCACGAGTTCGCCCATAGTTTGGATCGTAGATATCTCTTTTCTCAGAAAGCTGAAACTCATGTGTGTTGAGCCTCTCAAGTATGTCAGACGGATCGAGTGTCTTGAAATCAGGACGTTCTTGAATCATCAGGGCTAGGGTGTCAAACGAACTATCAAGTGATCTTAGTAGTGTCTTGACGACTTCATGTTTGGTGATCTCAGTAGCGCCGAGGGCTTGAAGCTCATTTGTGATGTCAGTGAGCCGGTCAAATGTGAGCTGGACATTCTCATTGTCATTTCGCTTGAAGCGGTTGAAGAGGTTGCGAAGGACACTAATTCTCTGATCTCTCTGGGTTGAGACGCCTTCATTGACCTTGGAGAGCCAGTCCCAGACCAGCTTAGATGTTTCCAAAGCACTCACACGGCCATACTGTCCTTTGGTCAGATGACCACAGATGATATTCTTGGCAGTAGAGTCCAGTTGAATGAACTTCTTGACATCAGCAGCAGTGACACCTTCTCCAGCCTTGGGAATGCCATTCTTGACGACATACCATAGGTCGACGTCAATGGCTTCAAGATGCATGCGCATCTTATTCTTCCAGTAGGGATATTCAGTTCCATCGAAGACGGGGCACGCAGCGGAGACTTTAATTATCCCTGCAGTCGACATAGCTAAAACTCCAGGTGGTTAAACCGAATCACACAGAACAAGGGAGCACCTTGCTCTGATACCAATTGAAAGTGCGTTATATCGACTAGAGGGGGGTGAATAGGCGATTTTTATGAAAGTCTTCAAAACGTGAAAGTTATGAAGACAAACGATAGAAATAAACCTATCACCCTGCAACGGAAGGTAGACTACACTAGGCAAGCCATAGTCAAGTATTCAATAGAGTGAAAGCACAATGACTAATAGCAGCAATGTAGTAAGGATCAGGTAGGAAGATATTGTGAAGCCACACAGAACACGCAGTCACTCAGTGAAGACAAAAGATAGTGCGAACATACAATGACTTCACAAGGAGTAACAATAAGTAAAGGGAAGGGAAGATGAAACCAGTGACTCGCTGAAGACAATGATTTGTTGGACCAGTTCCAGTTGCTGTGACAACTGTACGTCTGGTTAGGGCGGCTAGGTATTTAAACCTTAGGACACTCAGTCCCGGACACCCAGTCCTGAACACGCAGCTCAGGACACCCAGTCCTCACCGTATTCCCCTTGAGCTAAGTCACAAAGACCTCGCCCAATCACTCTGGTAAGTCTTCAAGGTAGACTCCCGAACCTTCATAGACTTCGTTCACCGGCAATCCACAATGTCTCTTGGATGCTCAGAACACGACGCCTAACCGGCTGGAGGATGCACAGTCCTCAAGTGTAATAAGTCTTCAGATCACATAGACAAGAAGACTTAAGTGATGCCTAATTCTCTTTGGCTCTGGGTGGTTAGGGCTTTATCCTCGCAAGGAATTCTCTCTCAAAGGCTTCAAGGTGGGTTGCTCTCAAACGACAAAAGCCGTACTCTGAATCTGAGCAGCCAACCGTTTATGTTTGTAGGGGGTGGGCTATTTATAGCCACTTGGCAACCCGACCTGATTTGTCCGAAATGACCCTGGGTCACTAAGGAACTGACACGTGTTCCAACAATCAGATTTCAAACTCACACGGCAACTTTACTTGGGCTTCAAACAAAGCTGACTTGCCCGACTCTGGACAAGATTTGCTCTCAAAGTCTTCACTCGAAGACATAGGTTTTGTTTAAGCATCACTTCAGTCATTCTGACTGGTTCGCTTGGACCCTACTTAACAGTACGGTGGTTCCTATGACTCAACACAGAAGAAAGAGAACTACGAAAGATCTAAGTCTTCGAGCTCCATAGGCTTCATGTGGTGTCTTCTCTTGTCATAGTATTCAATGTGAATATTTTCATATACCACCTTTGACTTCAATGTCTTCATACATTTTTAGGGGTCATCTCTGGTAGGAAAACCGAATCAATGAGGGACTTCTACCTGTGTTATCCTGCAATTCTCACAAACACATTAGTCCCTCAACTAGGTTTGTCGTCAATACTCCAAAACCAACTAGGGGTGGCACTAGATGCACTTACAAAAGGATATTCCTTCTCTCAGGAAGACCCGATCAGACTCAGAATCTCGGTTACAAGACATTTCGACAATGGTAAAACAAGACCAGCAAGACCGCCTGATGCGCCGACATCCTGATAGGAGCTTCACATATCTCGTTCTCAAGGCAACACCGGATGAGACATCCTACGAGTAAAACCAAACCTCAAGTTTCCCCAAGGTGGCCCCGCAGTCTACTCGGTTCGGACCAACACTTAGACAAGCACTGGCCCGGGGGGGTTAAAATAAAGCTGACCCTTGGGTTGGCCAACCCAAGGGAAGGGTAATAGGTTGTTAGGCAAATGTAAAACCATGGTTGGGCCTTGCTGGAGGAGTTTTATTCAAAGCAAACTGTCAAGGGGTTCCCATAACACCCAACCGCATAAGGAATGCAAAATCAAGGAACATAACACCGGTATGACGGAAACTAGGGCGGCAAGAGTGGAACAAAACACCAAGCATAAGGCCGAGCCTTCCACCCTTTACCAAGTATATAGATGCATTAATTAAATAAGAGATAATAATGATATCCCAAAAATATCCATGTTCCAACAAGGAACAAACTTCATCTTCACCCGCAACTAACAACGCTATAAGAGGGGTTGAGCAAAGCGGTAACATAGCCAAACAACGGTTTGCTAGGAAAGGTGGGTTAGAGGCTTGACATGGCAATATGGGAGGCATGATAAAGCAAGTGGTAGGTATCGAGGCATAGCAATAGAGCGAACAACTAGCAACCAAAGGTAGAAGTGATTTCGAGGGTATGGTCATCTTGCCTGAGATCCCCCAAGGAAGAAGAACGAGTCCATGAAGAAGACAAATAGACGTAGTCGAACGAATCCTCACAACTCCGGAACAAAATCGAAGCTTCGAGAGAAGCAACCTGGAAAGAAGCAAGAAACATAGTAAACAACCATCACATAAGCATGGCACGATGCGCAAACAAGTATGATGCATGTCCGGTTTAAATATGCATGGCATGGCAAAGTGCAACAAACAAAACTACAAATTAAGTGGAGCTCAATATGCAACGGGTTGCATATTGACGGAACACCATAGCAATTATTTAGTTCACTCTCGTTTATGTACCCAACAATATTAAATGTTGTTAACCACGGAAAGAGGTGAAGCATAATAAAACTACATATCTATGCAAGTTTAAATGAGGTTGGAAATGACAAACAACAATTCCGGAAAATCCTCATGAGCATATATTAGATTTGGAAATGTTCTGCCCTAAACCATATTTTAGAGTTGTTAAACATGCAAAGAAAGTACACCATGTTAAACTAGGCATTTTTCTACCCCATTTACATATAAAGATTATTTAAAAAGGAGCTACAGTTATTTAGTTATGATTTAAAACATTTTAGCATGACAATAAAGCAAAACAAAGCAAAAAACAAGTTTAAACATCTCAAACATGCATGAAAGTTGGATATTATGAAACTAGACAAGATTCTAAGCATTTTTCATATATAAAACATTTTAAACCGATGCACGGTTTGTGAGTAATTATATGCATGAAGTTAGAGGGTTTTTCTGTAAAACTGTAATTCCCCGGTTAATTAACAAATTTCTAGTACTGGGAAAAAACCGCACTGGGTCGAAACTAGCTATGGGCCAAAACAGTGGCAAACGCTGGGGGGACAGGTCACCATGGGCCATGGCCCAGGTTGGTGAAGCAATGGCAGGCCGGTGCTGGAGCTGGAAGGAAGGCTGGGCCTCCGACGGGGTGAGGTTGGCCCACGCACTGACCCACGGTCAACGCGACCATGAGAGCGGGCGAGCAGGAGGCTTGGCGCTGCATGCGTTTCCACGAAAAACAAGGTCGTGGCGCCAGTGCTTCAGGGATGCAGGCGAGATGGAGAAGGGAGGGATCAACCGGGGAAGAGGTGATGCTCGACGCGGGGCTACCGGATCTGGTCGGCAGCGAGATGCAATAATGCCTTGCGGTGCTCTGGTGGCTGACAAGCAAACAACAACGAAGCTAGTTACACGGGAAGAAGGGGGAAAATGAAGGAGAGAGAGAAGAAAGCTCGCCGGGCGGGGTTCACCGGACCTAGCGGTGCCAGCGCTAGGCAGGCAAAGCGGCGGAGCAGCAGCTGCCGAAGACGGCGGCGACGGGACTTCGAGGACGAGCTTTGATCATGGCGGAGGTCATCGATTCCTGTCCCTGACAAAGAGAGACAGACAGAGAGAGGTGAGGCAGAGAAGAAAGAGAGAGGGGAAGGAAGAGAGGGCACAGTCGTGCTCGGGCCTGGAGGAACTCCGGTGAGGAAGATTGCCGGCGGGCCGGGCTCGCCGTCACGGTGCTCGCGACTTCCTCCCGATCCCCATCCGCTCGAGGGGAGCCCTACTCCTGGTGGTTGCGGGCGAGCTTGGGGGCGAACCCAGATGGGCTCCACGAGCTTGTCCCAGGTCCAGGTGGACCACGGTGGCGCTGGAGGCTGCCCGGGATAGGTGGCGACCTGGGAGAGGTGGAGGCTGGGGACTGCGGCGGTGCCAGCCAGTGGGGATGCGCCAAGTGGCGGCGGGGATGCGGCCAGCGCGGAAATGGAGGTGGGCGGCGGCGCTGATAATTAGGAGGCGTTGAAAACGAGGAGGAGGGGAAGGGATGTCCAGATTTGAAAGGAGGGGTCTATATATAGGGAAGGGTTAGGGGGATTAGGAGGGGTTTTCTTCCGTTTTCGGGCATCGGATCTCGATCCGACGGTCTGGAGCAGAGGGGATAAGTAGGTGGGTTGATTGTGGCTGTGCAAAAGGCCTCGGGCTGAGAGGAGAGAAGATAATATCAGACTGGCAACGATTTCCGGAGACTGAAAACGTCTGACGTATGACCGGCTATAATGCTGCTATATGTTTAACGGTTGGGCTATCAAACGAGCTCCAAATGCGATGAAACTTGGCAGGTGGCCTATCTACAACATAACAACATCGCATGCCAACTTTCATCTCATTCCAAGAACATTTTCTGGCCACTTATAAAATAATATTTTGGACATGTCGTGGGCGCGTGCAAGTGTGTCTGGGCTCAGAACGGACAACGGAAAGAACGTGGAGACCGGGACGGATGCAAGTTTTGAAAACATGATGATGTAATGCACATGATGACATGATGAAATGCAACACGCAAGCAAAAGACATGGCAAGACAGCGAATAGCTGGAAGACACCTGGCGCAACGGTCTCGGGACGTCACATAAGATATGGTTTAGTTCTCTTGATCCTGGTTGTGTGTGTAGTCCCCAGGATATGATTTATTACTTCTCTACTAAATATTTCCCTGCTCATAAGAAACAAGGTGCTTTAAGGGATATATATAATTTTGTGCAAATTGAAGAAGAGAGTCTCCCAGAAGCATGGGGGAGGCTTCTCCAATTACTTAATGCTTTGCGTGATCATCCTCTTAAGAAAAATGAAATACTTGATATCTTTTATAATAGACTAACCGATGCTTCCAGAGATTACCTGGATAGTTGTGTTGGTTCTATTTTCAGGGAAAGAACACCGGATGAAGCTGAAATTCTATTGAATAATATGTTAACAAATGAAAATAATTGGACACTTCCTGAGCCAACTCCTGAGCCTATTCCTAAACCAACTCCTAAAGATATGCAAGAGGCAAATAAATCTATGAAAGAAAAGGGTATTAAAGCTGAAGATGTTAAGAATTTACCTCCTATTAAAGAAATACATGGTCTTAATTTACCGCCTATTGAAGAAGCACATGGTCTTGATAACCCGACACAGGTAGTAAAGGTAAATTCTCTCTATAGATATGATAAAGCTGAAATCCCATTTACTAAGTTTGCTAGCCCATGCTTGGATGAGTTTGATGACTTTATGGTTAAACAATAAAACTTCAATGCTTATTTTGGTAGAGAATTAAAACGCAATGCTGATATGCTTGAGCACTTGGGTGATTATATGGCTAATGTTAAAGGTGAACTTAAACTTGTTAGTAAACATGCTTCTATGGTTACCACTCAAGTAGAACAAGTACTTAAAGCTCAAAATGATTTGCTCAATGAATTGAATAGTAAGAATAATGACTATGCTGTTAGAGTGGCTACTAGAACTGGTAAAATGACTCAGGAACCTTTGTATCCTGAAGGCCACCCTAAGAGAATTGAGCAAGATTCTCAGAGAAATAATATAGATACACCTAGTCCATATAAAATGAAGAAAAAGAAAAATGATAGGACTTTGCATGCTTCTAGTAAACCTATTGTTGAACCATCTGAGAATCCCAATGATATTTCTATTTCTAATGCTAAAACACAATTGGTAATGAACATGAAACTAGTGATAATGTTAATGATGATGTTCTTGTTGATGCTCAACCTAGCAATGATAATGATGTAGAGATTGAACCTGGTGTTGATCTTGATAACCCACAATCAAAGAACCAACGTTATGATAAAAGAGACTTTGTTGCTAGGAAGCACGGTAAAGAAAGAGAGCCTTTGGTTCGGAAACCCATGCCTTTTCCTCCTAAGCCATCCAAGAAAACGTATGATGAGGATTTTGAGTGCTTTGCTGAAATGATTAGACCTATCTTTTTGCGTATGCGATTAACTGATATGCTCAGAATGAATCCTTATGCTAAGTATATGAAAGAAATTGTCACTAATAAAACAAAGATACCAGAAGCTGAGATTTCCACCATGCATGCTAATTTTACTTTTAAGGGTGGAATACCTAAGAAGTTAGGAGATCTAGGAGTACCCACTATATCATGCTCCATTAAAAGAAACTATGTTAGAACTACTTTATGTGATCTTGGAGCCGGTGTTAGTGTTATGCCTCTCTCTTTATATCATAGACTTGATTTGAATATGTTGACACCTACTGAAATATCTTTGCAAATGGCTGATAAATCAACTGCTATACCTGTCGGTATTTGTGAGGATGTGCCTGTTGTGGTTGCAAACGTTACTATTTGAATGGACTTTGTTATTCTTGATATTCCCGAGGATGATTGTATGTCTATTATTCTTGGAAGACCCTTTTTGAATACTGAAGGGGCTGTTATTTATTGCAACAAGGGCAATGTCACTTTTCATGTTAATGGTAATGAGCATACGGTACACTTTCCGAGGAAACAACCTCAAGTCTATAGTATCAATTCTATTGGAAAAATTCCATCGATTATTTTTGGAGGTTTTGAATTTCCTCTACCTACTGTCAAGAAGAAATATGATATTCTTATTGTTGGGGATGTGCATATCCACATTGAGGTAACCTAGTGTTATTCGAAAATTCTTCGGTTCCATGTTATTCGGAATGAGTTTGTTAACAAGACCTGATCAACCTTGTTAGTGGATTCCTTTTGATGAGCATGAGATGGATGAAGTTAGAAAGCACAACCTTCTGTACCCTCTTTTTAATTTCCGTTATTTATATTAAATAAAGCAAAAATAGTAATTTCTGTCTGTTTTCTGATTATCCGTGCAATATAAAAATACCACGAAAATAAAAGTTCTCCAAATGCCCTGAAATTTAAATATGATTTTTTCTGGAATATTTGAGAATATCTGGCACTGAGAGCACAGCAGGGGGCGCAAGCACCTGTCCATGAGGGTCCATGGCGCGCCCCCTGCCTCGTGGGCCCATGGTGGCTCCCCTCCACTTATTCCTGCACCCACACACTTCTTCTTCCTCCCAAAAAATCACCATCCAGCTCAAGCACGAGTTCTAGCTCATTTTGCTGCGATTTTCGATCTCCTTGCTCAAATCACCTCTCACAAAACTGCTTTGGGGGATTGTTCCTTGGTATGTGACTCCTCCATTGGTCCAATTAGTTTTCGTTCTAGTGCTTTATTCATTGCAATTTTGTGCTGCCTAGGTGACCATGTTCTTGAGCTTGCATGTCAAATTTATATGGTTCCAAGTAGTTCTAATGCATGATATAGGCTCTAGGCACTTGTAGGAGTAGTTGCGACCAATTTCGTTGAGTTTGGTTTATTTTTATTTGAAGTTACTAAAAATTTCAGATTTTTTCAGAAAATAATGAAGAGATTTTTGAGGGGCTCATCAAGCCGAAGCTCGAAGGATAAGCAAAGTGAGGAGGATAAGAGACCCAAGAATAATCTCCCTCGCATCGCAGAGGTCCGGCCATGTGAATGGCCTTGTGATTAATTCTTGAGAGCAGCCGGGATTTCTGATGATTTCTATGAATTGGCTGAGAATGCAGGCCTCACCGCCTTCCTCCATGACCAACGCGAACAGTATCTCTTACTCACCAATATCTTTGTGCAAAACTTTCATTTCCATGCTAGGAGCTCACCACCTACGGTCGAGTTTTATTTAGATGATGAGCATAAGGAGATGTCACTTCGTGATTTTTGTCGGGTTTGTTTGATCCCTTTCGAGGGCATCATAGAGGAACCACATTGAGATGATGTCGATGGGTTTATTGATACCATCACTATAGGGGAAACGAGGAAGGTTTTTGACGCACGAACTACTAGCATACACTTTCGTGTTCTACGTTACTTTGCTACATTTGCTAGTAGATGCTTAATTGGGCGCAGAAACTATGGAAACCTAAGTGCCCCTGATATTGTTATTTTGTGCCATGCCTTATTTTGTGATGATACATTCAGCATGGGTACTATTATTGCAAAGCAATAAAATCTTAACCGTACTAAGGGCCCCGTCTTTGGAGGCGTCTTCGCCTCGCGCCTAGCTGCACATTTTAACATACCTATTAGGCATTATGAGAAGGAAGAAAAATTGTTGCCTCCTGTTTATTTAGATTATAAGAGTATGGTAGCGCATGATTTTATTGTAAAGAATCGGGAAAGGGAGCTTAAATACAAATTGTTCTTTGATAAACATCATCTTGAGACTATCACCTTGCCTGCTCCTTCCTTGTTTGATTTATCTACAGGCCAGTACCTCATTCCGCTGGAGGCTATTCACGCCTACCGAAACCCTACAGCAGCCACAGAGCCAGAGCCAGAACCACAATTTGATCCTCCACGACAGTCTAATTACAAGTGGGATCCCGAGATGATTGCCAACCAGTGGCAATCAGAGTCTTCTTCTTCGTAGTATGACCCCAACTATTACTATGGATATCCACCAGGCCAGCCGTAGCCATAGACCAACTTAGGCCAAAAGCCTAAGCTTGGGGGAGTACGTATTTCCCAACGACATTACATTCATGTTCACACACTCATTGCTAGTTGTCGGTGCTCATACTTTTTCATTGTAAATATCCATGCTAGTTTATTTCCTTTTTATGCTTTCTTCTTGTGTGTTTGATAAACCTTAAGAAAACCCTAGAAAAATTAGTTGTAGCTTTTAGCTAGTTTTAATTTCTATGCTTGTAGTAGTAATTAAAAAGAAAACCCAAAAAGATTTCATGTTCTTCTTTTGCTTCTTGGGAGCTTTCATGTGTAAATAGTTTTATTTCTTTTCTTTTCTTTGGGGGTCGATAGGAGAAGACCATAATTAAATTGTTGAAGTGACTCCTATATGCATTATTGTTGATTTAACCAAGAGTCCATATTGCCTTGTCTTCTCCTGTTTATTGAATGCTTGCAGATTCCAGCTTAGTCCAATGCATGTGCACTGTTATTATTATTCACATCATTCGGTCGTGCAAGTGAAAGGCAATTATGACGATATATGATGGACTGATTGAGATGGGAGAAACTGGTATGAACTCGACCTCTCTTGTTTTTGTAAATATGATTAGTTCATCGTTCCTGATTCAGCCTATTATGAATAAACATGTTTGCAATGACAATTAGATATTATCGTTGCTTATGCCATGCTTAATTAGCTAGGAGCTTATAATGGTTTACCTTGCGTGCCAACATGATATTAAAATGGTTGTGATGTGGTATGATAGGGTGGTATCCTTGTCGGTGTCAAAACCGGCGGATCTCGGTTAGGGGGTCCCGAACTGTGCGTCTAGGCCGGATGGTAACAGGAGGCAAGGGACACGAAGTTTTACCCAGGTTTGGGCCCTCTCGATGGAGGTAAAACCCTATGTCCTGCTTGATTAATATTGATGATATGGGTAGTACAAGAGTAGATCTACCACGAGATCGGAGAGGCTAAACCCTAGAAACTAGCCTATGGTATGATTGTTGTTGTGTATGTTGTCCTACGGACTAAAACCTTCCGGTTTATATAGACACCGGAGAGGGTTAGGGTTACACAAAGTCGGTTACAATGGTAGGAGATCTGCATATCCGTATCGCCAAGCTTGCCTTCCACGCCAAGGAAAGTCCCTTCCGGACACGGGACGAAGTCTTCAATCTTGTATCTTCATAGTCCAGGAGTCCGGTTGAAGGTATAGTCCGGCCATCCGGACACCCCCTAATCCAGGACTCCCTCAGTAGCCCTTCAACGAGGCTTCAGTGACGACGAGTCCGGCGCGCAGATTGTCTTCGGCATTGCAAGGCGGGTTCCTCCTCCAAGTACTTCATAGACGATTTTGAACACAAAGATAGTGTCCGGCTCTGCAAAATAAGTTTCCACATATTGCCATAGAGAGAATCATATTTACACAAATCTAATCTGTTGACGTATTCCGTAGTGTGACACACCACGGCCAAGCCTTTATCCGAGTCATTTCATTATCCCACCTCAGTGCGTCATGCGAGGCGGTTTCCTTGGCACGTCTTGTTAAAGCAGAGATCGTGTCCCCTTATTCCGGGATTCTCATCAATACAGGCGTGGGTAACCCAACCGCGCCATTGATTACGGCGCTTGGAGATAAACGAGTTTTACCAGGCTGGTGGGGACACATAGTTGCGTCCACCCATATAAGGGGATAAGGATCCACCTTTTCACCTACGCCTTCTTCCTCCCTTGCTTATCCATTCTCGCGCACTCGAGCTCCAGCGCCCAAGTCTGCACTCCCCACCTCAACCTTCTCCAGCCATGTCCGGAGCGGGAGGCAAGTGGATGGTCTCCTCCGTCATGGAGGGACACATCAAAAAACCGAGGAAGGCCGGATACTTGTCTAAGGACATTGCGTACCGGCTTCCCGAAAAGGGGCAGCTCATCCCCACCCCTAGGCCCCATGAGAGGGTGGTGTTCCTCCCCCATTTCCTCCGCGGACTGGGCTTCCCTCTTCACACATTTGTCCGGGGGCTCATGTTCTACTATGGTCTGGATTTCCACGATCTGGCCCCGAACTTTGCCCTCAACATCTCGGTGTTTATTGTCGTGTGCGAGGCTTTCCTCTGCATCCGCCCCCATTTCGGCCTATGGCTCAAGACTTTCAATGTCAAGCCGAAGGTGGTGCGCGACAACCAGGCGGAGTGCGGAGGCGCCATGGTGGGCAAGATGGCCAACGTCTTATGGCTCGAGGGCTCCTTTGTGGAGACCCTGAAGGGGTGGCAATCAGGGGTGGTTTTACATCACCGAGCCGCACGACCCTGAATGGGTCGCAGCCCCTGAGTTTCGATCTGGACCCCCTACGTGGCTCACCTCATGGAAGGAGACAGGCCTGTCGTGGGGTAAAAAAGGAGAGCTGACCGGACTCCAAACATGCCTCCAAACCCTGGTGGACAAGAAGCTCAAACTTGTCAACGTAGTCCAGGTTATGCTCATCCGCTTGATCCTCCCGTGTCAACAACGGGCTTTCAACATGTGGGAGTTCGACCCGGTGCGGCACCAAACTCTGAGCAGGCTCTTTGACACGACGTATGAAGATGCCTGGAAGGTGATTTTCAAGGGCGCCGAGGCCCCCGCATCCGCTACCGAGGATCGCGGATTCAGTACAATGCGTCACGCTCATGCGGTAAGCTGTTTTTTCCTTTTATAGGGTATCAGTTTTTCATAGTTTGACTCCATGCGGGATCTAAGCTCCCTTACCTTTGACAGGATTGGCAGGTGACGTCCGGACAGATCAACTGTCCGGCTCCTTTGCCCGAAGGCCCAGCAGACACTCGCTTGGCGAAGCTGCTGGTTTCGGCACCCTATGTGGTGCCGGAGAAGAAGGCCACGAAAAAGGCCACAGGGACTCGAAAGAGTGCCCGGCGCCAGGAGGTGTTGGATCCATCATCCGACGGTTCCGAGGCGCATTCCTCCCATGAAGACGGGGAGGAAGAAGAAGAGACCTCTCCCCCTCCAGTGGGAGGAGAGAAGAAAAGGAAGGTCACCCTCTCTAGGGAGGCCAGAGAGTCCAAGAAGGGGAAAACCCTTCCTCCGGACTACTCCACCGACGCCGACGACGGCGGAGAGGAGTGGCCGCCCAGGGCCAAGCCCCTGGCAAAATTGTAAGTATCCGGATACCAGAGTAATTCATAGTATTCGTTTATTGCACAGCTTTCCCTTATGTCGAATATGTTTATGCAGCCCACCCAAAGACCGGCTCGACGCGTCGTCGAGCGGCTCACTTGACTCGTCGGATGTGAACTCGCTTCCGACGGCTTCCTCCCCCCGCCCTACGGACAACACCGAAGTGTTGTCCCAATAGGTTCCAAGCCGAGAGGAGGTGGTCCTGGAGGCGCCGCAAGGCGACCTCCCGGACTCCAGGAGTAAAGGGGATGAAACCACCCAGGGCTCCAAGTCCGACTCTAGGCCGGACACCGCTCCGGAACCTTCAAAGGTTCCAGAGTCCGGTGGGGGACCTCCTTCCAAGAGGAGCAAGCCCACCGTGCCGGTGACCCCCGTCCAACCGGAGGCGTCGGACAATCTGTTGGAGGCGCTCCAAGGCGCCTCCATCGACGAGGAGCACCGCACCATTATGAGTGCGGTGGTCCAGAAGGTTCAGTCCGCCAAGAGCGGACTGACTGAAGCTTGTACTAGCCTTTTAACAGGCTTTGAGGTAAGTAAAGAATGTGTAAATAATATTACCGCATAGACAGTAGCCCCTGATGCTCTGTTTGGCGTTCGGGAAGAAAAGCCGAATAGAGGATCAAATAAAATTCGCAGGAGTCTAACAAAAAGGGGTCAATATGCGTATGCAGGCTTCTCTGCTTGCGTCCACCACATTGACTGCGGAAGTGGACACGCTAAAGCAGAACCTCGAGCGGTCCGAGCTAGAGCTCGGGCGTGCCAAGAAGAAGCTCGAGGACAATGAAGGTAAGAAATACCTTGTTTAAATATATATAAAAAGGTGCAATTGCAAAAAATGACAGGAGTATCGTGGCTATTGTAGGGGCCACGTCTGAGGTGGCGACCCTTAAGCAAGCGCTGGTCGAGGCCGAGAAGAGGGCGGCCACGGAGCGCACCGAGGGGGAGAAGTATGAGGCCGAGGTTGGCAAGGTACGGCAAGAGCTCCAGGCTCTCATGGAAAAACATGAGAGTTTGGAGCTTGACTCAAAGACGCGAGCGTCCGAGCTCACGGTGGCTATTGAAAATGCCAAGGCCGAATCCCAGAAGATCCTCCAGGAGTTGGATGAGGTGAAGAAGATAGCGGCGGGTAAGGCATTCTTTATGCAGAGCAAACACATAAATGTGAGTTACTTGTTACTTACCCGAATCCGAAGCTCTCCAGGAGCGTTCGCAGATCTTCCCTGGAGTGTGTCCGATGCCGCTGCATTCTATCGAGCCGAGGAGGGCAGCTCGACATAGAAGGTGTTCTGGTCTCAGTATGCTGAGGCCGGACACCCTGTGCCCCTGAGCAACCAGCTAAAGAAACTGGTCGAGCTCCACAAGGCGGCCGAACAGGCCATGAAGGTGTCAGATTTCGGGTTCCGGCAGATCCTTGAGGTTCGAACACTGGGGTGCACGCGGAGATTTCGCCTCCTACCTACCTGCACTCCTCCGCCTTGCTAGGATCTAAACTACGGAAAGAACAACACAAGAGACACAGGGTTTATACTGGTTCGGGCCACCGTTGTGGTGTAATACCCTACTCCAGTGTGTGGTGCGGTGGATTGCCTCTTGGGCTGATGATGAAGAACAATACAAGGAAGAACAGCCTCGCGAGGGCCTGTTCTTGGCTGGGGCGATGAACTGCTGGGAGGAGTTCAGTCACCTTTCTCTCTCCCTCTTTCTGATCGAAACCTCTCTCTAAAGAGCCTCCTTCTTCGAACCCCCCAGCTCTCTCTGATCGAAACCTCTCTCTAAAGAGCCTCCTTCTTCGAACCCCCCAGCTCTCTCTTCCCCTCTTGCGGGTGGCTGATCCTATTTATAGAGGCCCTGGTCCTCTTCCCAAATATCGAGCGGGAAGGGAGCCAACAATGGCGGGTTAATTTGAAGGGGGACAGCTAGTATCACCTATCCTGACAAAAGTAGTCTTCGCCTGCGCAAAGCTCTGGTGATGACGCTGTCTTGGGCTCCACGGTGACCTCCGTCTCGTAGTCCTCCTGGTCTTGGTCTCGTTGTACCAAAATGGCAACCTTTGCCTGATGCCTCGGTACTCCGCGGCTGCGCTTGCCCCCTTTGCACCAAAGGGGAAAGGAGGACACTGCGCAGGTTGGCACCCGCCTGGCGCCCTTGGTCGTCATGGCCTGCGTCACGGGCACCTCGTGAGGTATCCTGCCTTGGTCTCTCCGCCTCCTCGTGAGCTAGCCTGACGAGGCCGTGCTTGAGGAAGATCCACGTCGTCCGCCCCGCGAGGCTTGGCCCCTCGCGAGGGTCTTGGCTTTGTGTTGGTGAAGATGGGTCGCGCTGGGCCCCCCTTTGAGCCACGCCGCAGGCTGCAGGCAGGCAAGTCTGGGGACCCCCATTCCTAGAACACCGACAGTAGCCCCCGGGCCCAAGGCGCGCCTGGACTTGGCCGTGCAGGGAGGCGGAAGGGCAAGAGCGAAGCGCCGCGGGCCCTAACAGCCTGCGCCCTTGAGTGCCGCGTGGCAGTTGATTGGACGTGGGCGCCTTAGCAACCGCGCGAGTTGATAAAGGAGCGGCATCCACCTAGGCTTTGCTTCTTGCTTTCCCCAGTTGCTGCTCAGATCCCCTTTCTTGTGTCTCTCCTTCCTTCCTCCAAAATTTCCAGATCCACTCCGACCGTGTGACCTAGGAAGCCATGGCGCCTCGTCAGCCCCCGGCCGTAGCTTGGTACTCGTCTGCCCTGGACCCGCCGAACGTGTCGGAGGCGAGCCTTGCCCGGTTGCACCGGATGGCGACGGCGCGGGGCATCAATGGGGCGAAGGTGTTTAAAGCTGGCTCCGCCACCCCTGAGGGTCAAGGGAGCACCTTATATCCACTCTTCATAAGTGCCATTGCTGCTGGCTTGGTGCCTCCCTTCTCCGAGTTCTTCTTCTCTGTCCTCCGCCACTATAAGCTGCAAGCCCTGCATCTCCACCCCAGCTCCGTCCTTCTCCTGGCAATATTCGCCTATTACTGCGAGGCTCACGTAGGGGTGCAACCCTCAGTGGCCTTGCTGCGCCACTACTTCTACCACTGGACCTCTCGTGGTACTGCTTCCGCGTGCGCGAGCTTCGTCGCGTACGGTGGCGCCATTGCCATTTCGAACCCCGGGAAAGGATTGAGGGCTTCAGGAGCAAGTGGGTCTTGGTGGATGCTGGGCGCATCCACCCTCGGCTGATCTTGCCCATAGAGCAGCCCACGAGCTCTAGCAATTGGGGTCGAGCGGAGCTCACGGACCCCCGCGCGAAGCTGATGTTGGAGAAGATGGACGCGGATCTGAGGCCGGCCAATATGGCGGCGGGGAAGCTGACCAGCGCGTCGCTGCTAAGGGAATTCCTGGAGCACCAGCTGGCTTCGCTTCGGCAGTACTCACTTCCGATGTGGAGGCCCCGTCCGAGCCCCGCGGCCCTAGCCGACGGAGATCTGGCTGCGGTCCTCCAATCTCTGGTCGTGGGCGATGTGGCGAGGTTGGCGGGCGCTCCTACGCCCTTGTTCCTCCACGACGACTGGGAGCAGGTAGTGGAGTCCATGCCCGTCTTCAACGGGGATGGGCCCGTGCCCGTGGAAACTCCCGAGGAACCGGTGGACGTGCCCTCTGACGACTCCAGTGAAGAGGAGGAAGGAGGGGAGCGGGGAAAAGGGCCTGACTCCGAGGCGACTGACGGAGAGTCGAGGGCTCCCCTCCCCCGACGCAGGTCTCGCGTTCTCCGCCTCTCTCCGAGCGATGACGATGAGGATGACGACGAAGACGACGACGAGGACAACGACGAGCAGGACGGCGGGAGCTCGCCCCTGATCCCGAAGAAGGACAGGACCGGGCTGATCTCCTGCGGGTCTGCCCCGGCCCCGGGGCGGACCGCAGATGCACCTTCCGCCTCCAAGCTTCCCGAGGTTGACCCTTCCAGCCAGCTTTCAGGCTTCAAATTTGGCCGGAGGCCACTTGAGCTCACTGGCGACGACCCGTAAGCATTCGATTCTTATCTTTATCTCTTGCTCTACTTCTGAGGCTTGACATCCGCATCTCTTGGATAGGCTGGCGCCCGCAGCAAAGAAGCCGAAGGGAGCTCCCGAGGTTCCATCCGTGGCAGCGCTTCTGCCCGCGAAGGAGGGTGACCGCGACGCACAGGCTTCTTCTGCCCGGTCGTCCTCGTGAGGCCTGGCTGAGCCGGCTGGGGCGAGCTCAGCCCCCACGGCCCAAGTGGCTCCCGAGGTGCTCTTGCCTGCCGCCGCCACTACAGCTGTCAGGGCGCGGCAGACTCCGCCTCAGGATGCTGTGGCCGCGCTGCCGCCTTCTCCTCCTACTCCACCGGCTGCTGTCTCTCCGACTCCTTCTGTCGTTCTGGATCGTGCTGTTGCTGAGCTGGACCGACTGCGTCAGTATCTTCTTGGCGCCGACCCCCGCTTGGTGGCCGGGCGCTTGGAGCTGGCTTCAGGATGGGTTCACTCCGATGCTTCGATTCGGGCGGCGCTCGTCCAGGCCTCGACGGCATGCAACAAGGAGAAGCAGGCCGTCCTTGAGGCGAAGGCTGCTCGTGACGCAGCCCTGGGGGAGGTGGTCGACGTCTGTGGACGTTGCAAGGCGCTGGAGGGCGAACTGCAAGATTTGCGGGACCAGCTCACGAACGAGGTCCGCCTTCGCCAAGAGCAGGAAGAAGGCGTGAAGGCTCGCGAGGCGGCTCTCAAGGAGAGGGAGGTCAAGCTCAAGAAACGCCGCGACCGCCTAGGTGCGCTGGAGCAGGAGTTGGGGGGCGAGGAAGGCCAAGCTGGATGACGAGGCCCTGGTTCTTGCCGAGGACCGCATGGCCTTCACGGAGATGGAGGCGAGGGCTCGCTCCTCACTGAGGATGCTTTACGACAGCGGCCTGGAGATCCCACTGGCTGGCGCCGAGGACGGCCCCGCCAAGCTGCTTCCCTTCCTGGTTCACGCTCTTGAAGATGTCGCCCTTGGCCTTGGCCCCACGGCCGAGGCCGAGGCGCGTGTCCTGTCTTCTGCAGCACTGACGCGGGACCTCACCCACATCTACCTTCGCAATCTCGGTGTCGACCTCGACAGCCTGCTGGAGCCAGTGAGCGGCGAGCGTGCCGCTGCCGCTGCCGAGGCCGTGAAGGGTCGCGCAGAGGCCCTGCTGGGGAGGTTCCGGGCCTTCAGCACCAAGCCGAAGCAAGGCGCTGCCGACCCCACTGCTCCGTGAGGCGTACCCAATCCGCGCTGCTCCACCGCCGACAAGTGACTCCGTCACGGCTCCTGTCCTGCCTTTAATTCCTACACATGTATTATGCCTCGGGGAGGCGTTTAAACTTGCGTTTGGCATTGAGATAATAGTGTGGACTGTAATATTTGCTTTTGAATTCCTTGAAATTTGTGCCTTTCCTTCCTACTTGCTTATGTTCTACGCCGCAGAGCCCGGCCCCGCGCATGCCTCACCCAGCGTTGGTCCCGACCGGAAACTAGGACGGGGCCAAGGAGTGAGGGGCCACGTGACAAGTTAGGCTCCTGAGTCGCGATGCTCAGGAGTCCCCCTTGGCGCACGAACAGCAAGTAGGGAGGTGTGATGCGGGTGGATCTACCGTTCTACGTCTGCAGAGCCCGGCCGCGCGCGTGCCTCACCCAGCGTTGGTCCTGACCGGAAACCAGGACGGGGCCACGGAGTGAGGGGCTATGTGACCAGTTAGGCTCCTGAGTCGCGATGCTCAGGAGTCCCCCTTGACGCTCAAACGGCCTTCATACCTTGGCTTCGCTCGGGAAGAGACACACGACGAACCAGGCCCGGGGGGACCTGGCTGGGCGGCGTGCGTCTGGGTGTGACCCAGGTGCAGCCCCCGTGCCCAGCCCCCTCGCGCGGCACTCCCGAGGGGAGGTGTTACGATGAGGCTAGACACTGAGCTCTGGGCTCCCTGAGGTTGGTGCGGCCCGGGGGCCACCCTCAGTTGTTTATCACCAGCGTGGAGCATAGCGCTACCGTATGTGTACGGGCATAGCTGCTCCTCGGCAGTGTCGTCAGCCAGCACGGAGCATGGTGCTTCCACTGGTATGTGGGAGGGGGGCCCCCTCCGGGAGGAGCCCCCGGGGCAAGTACAGCCCCACCCTGACACGTGGCTGGCACAGTAGGGCATGGCGAGGTGTATCTGGGCACCCGTGAGCCAGCGCGGGACTCACGGGGCCCTACCTCTAGGCGGGTTGCGCCTGGCACTGGGCCTTATCTTGTGATGTGTCCCTGCAAATTTGGTTAGATGTCGGCACTCTACGTCCTCGGGTCCCAGCCCTCGAGCTGGTCTCAGCCGTCGCTGGTATGCCAGGTCGTGATGCCATGGACAAGGCCAGAGGGTGAGGGCTGGAGAGCCAGTAAGAGCCCTGAGTCGCGATGCTTAGGTACCCCCCCCCTTTAACGTGCAAGTGGTCAGCATGGAGAAGAAGAGGTGCCATGGACCGGCATCAAATAATCAAGCATGGTGGGTCTAACGCATAATCGGAAATAAACGCAAATGGGATACATGCCGCTGGGCCTGGCCCGAGCGGCTTGGGGATCATGCAGCCCGAGGGGCGCCCCCAACAAGGTAAGCTAACAACATGGAATAAAAAAGGGATACACGCCGCAGGGACAGACCCACGCGGCCTGGGAATAATGCAGCCCTGGGGGGCGCTCCCAGCTAGAAATAAGACTCGAAAGATGTCACCTGATGATGTTGAGGACGAAGGAGCGTTGATGTAGCATGCTCGGTGGGCTGCGTGGGCCAATCCTCACGAGCCCCCAGGCCTAGGGGCCTCGGGAGGCTCCGGAGATGCTGGCGGCTCCTCGCGGGCCATCTCCATCCCTGCCAGGGCTGCGGAACGCCTGGTCTCTCGTGCCTCCGTGATACCCCTCATGAGGCGCTGGTATGTGTCAACCGCGTTCGGCAAGCCATAAGGCATGCGAACGTAGCTGTGGGGTGGGCCTCCGCAGCGCCCCACTCGCGAGGGCCAGAGGCGCTCCAGAGAGGCGACTCGGTTGAGCCCTGGTATGTCGATGCAGACACGCAGCCCACCATCCTCGCCTGGATGGGGAGCCACTGCTGGTAGGCGGCGGCCGCCTTTCATGACTCTTGACTCTTGTAGCTCCTGAATGGCCTTGCTGACGAACTCCTAAGGGTCTAGATATCCTTGCCTTGCTCCTTCTTGAGGGAAACGTGCTTCGAAACACGCCTCCATGTGGTGCCCAAGCGCCTCCCTCGTGACCCTAGCTAGGTCGGTGGCCCTCCAGGGGAGAGCCCCCGAGCCCTGCCTGAGGAGGGCGCCGGGCGCGCTTTCCTATGCGATGGAAGGAGGTTCTACCTGGGCAGGCGCGAGCCCAAAGAGGGCCTGCCTCCTGAGTGGTCAGGCCGGACGATGTCTTCTTCTTCTTAGGGGCGGTCTCGGGAGGCCTCCTGCTTCCATGATCTGGGTCTTCCAGTGACGCGGCCTGAAAGGCTCGTTCTAGGGAACACACCGCGTCCTTCTCTTCACAGGGCACCGTGATGACTCCGTCACTTCCTGGCATCTTGAGGACGTTGTAGCCGTGGTGAGTTACGGCCATGAACATGGCCAGCGCTGGGTACCCAAGGATGGCGTTGTACGGCAGGGGAATGTGAGCGACGTCGAAGTCGATGAGCTCGGTGTGGTAGTTGTCGCGTGCCCCGAAGGTGACAGGGGGCGGACCTGCCCAATCGGGACCGTGGAGCCGTCGGTGATACCGGAGAAAGGCTTGGTTGGCTGAAGTTGGCTGTAGGGCACTTGGAGGTTGTTGAACGTCTCCACGGACAGGACGTTGAGCCCTGCCCCGCCATCAATAAGGGTCTTGGTGACCACCATGTTGCTGACGATCGGGGAGCAAAGCATCGGGAGAACTCCGGCTATAGCCGCACACTTGAGTTGATCTGCTGAGCGGAACGTGATGGCGCACGCCGACCACCTGAGAGGGCGCGTGGCTTCGAGCCTGGGGAGGACTGCGTTCACTTCGTGGGCGAACTGCTTGAAGATGCGCTGAGAGGCTGGGGCTTGTGCACCACCCAGGATGCAGGCGATCACGCGCGGCTCCTGGAAGCCCCCAGCCCCCTCGTCCTGGTGGTGGTCCTCGTTTCTCCTTGGCAGCGGCGGCAGTGGTGGGAGGCCTATGTTGCCTTGTGGGAGATCCTCGCAAGGTTGATCCCTCCAGTCTTCCTCGCGAGGCTAATCCCTCCAGCCTCCCTCGCGAGGCGGGTCTTGCCAGCGATCCTCGCAAGGTTGATTGCGCCACCCTTGGCTTGGCGACGCGATCGAGCCATTCTTCATAGACATCATCGACGGGACGGTAGTGCTGGAGCTCGTTGCCATGATGAGTGTAGCCCGAGCCTCCATGGGTGCGCGGAGTGCGCGGGACGAAGATCCAGCTGGGGTGAGCGAGGGAGTTGCGATGCGGCCGTCCTGCCGCACGGACGGATGCTGGGACGATGCTTGCTGCTCGTCCCCTGCCGGGCCGGTGGCGGTGTTGACGGCAGCTAACGGGGAATGGCGAGGACGCCCGCCGACAGGGGCCGTCTGGGCGACGCGGGAAGCGAGTGTGGCCCAGCGCTCGGCGCGGGCCCGACGAGCGTCAGACATGGGCGTGATGGTCGGAGGAGAACGGGGTGGTGGAAGACGAATCCCGGCGCACCCCTACCTGGAGCGCCAAATGTCGAATTTCGGGTTCCGGCAGACCCTTGAGGTTCGAACACTGGGGTGCACGTGGAGATTTCGCCTCCTACCTACCCGCACTCCTCCGCCTTGCTAGGATCTAAACTACGGAAAGAACAACACAAGAGACACATGGTTTATACTGGTTCGGGCCACCGTTGTGGTGTAATACCCTACTCCAGTGTGTGGTGTGGTGGATTGCCTCTTGGGCTTATGATGAAGAACAATACAACGAAGAACAGCCTCGCGAGGGCCTGTTCTTGGCTGGGGCGATGAACTGCTGGGAGGAGTTCAGTCACCTTTCTCTCTCTCTCTCTTTCTGATCGAAACCTCTCTCTAAAGAGCCTCCTTCTTCGAACCCCTCAGGTCTCTCTGATCGAAACCTGTCTCTAAAGAGCCTCCTTCTTCGAACCCCCAGCTCTCTCTTCCCCTGTTGCGGGTGGCTGATCCTATTTATAGAGGCCCTGGTCCTCTTCCCAAATATCAAGCGGGAAGGGAGCCAACAATGGCGGGCTAATTTGAAGGGGGACAGCTAGTATCAGCTATCCTGACAAAAGTAGTCTTCACCTGCGCAAAGCTCTGGTGATGACGCCGTCTTGGGCTCCACGGTGACCTCCGTCTCGTAGTCCTCCTGGTCTTGGTCTCGTTGCACCGAAATGGCAACCTTTGCCTGATGCCTCGGTACTCCGCGGCTGCGCTTGCCCCCTTTGCACCAAAGGGGAAAGGAGGACAATATGCAGGTTAGAACCCGCCTGCTGCCCTTGGTCGTCATGGCTTGCGTCACGGGCACCTCGTAAGGTATCCTGCCTTGGTCTCTCCGCCTCCTCATGAGCCAGCCTGATGAGGCCGTGCCTAAGGAAGCTCCGCATCGTCCGCCCCGCGAGGCTTGGCCCCTCGGAAGGGTCTTGGGTTTGTGTTGGTGAAGATGGGCCGCGCTGGGCCCCCCTTAGAGCCACGCCGCAGGCTGCAGGCAGGCAAGTCTGGGGACCCCTGTTCCCAGAACGCCGACAGAAGGGCCTCATAGTTCAGCTGTGGCATGGAGGGGCTCTGCCTGGGAGCTATTTCGGGCTGGTGCGGCGGCTGGTGGAGGCCTGTCCAAGGCTCAAAGTCATCAAGCGCTCTGTCTGCATTGAAGGTGCCCGTAGGGCCCTTACCCGTGCTAAGGTGCACTGGGGCAAGCTGGATGCTGAGAAGCTTATGAAGGACGGGCCACCGCCGGGGAAAGAGCATCGCAAGCCTGAGAATTATTATAAGGATGTTCTGACGGGTGCCTGCCTTGTGGCGGATGAATGTTCTAGGGATGTAATTTTTGAGTGAAACTTGCTCGTTTTGTCCTGTGCGCTGAAAACTTGTTCATATGCGCTAAGCAATGCTGTTGGAATTTAAAATATTACCTTCTGTGCGGCTGTTTATCAATTCCGAGAGATGGCAAGTCGTCGGCTTCTGCCCCCGTGCCGCTAGTGCTGGGATGTTCGGGGATAAACCTGAGCGCTCTTTTTCCCATGTTTGGGTCCTTCGAGGGAGGCGCTCAGCCCAACGAACAAGGCAATTGGACTATAATGCGTGAACACTCTCACTTAGCCATAGAATTCTATAATTTTAAATTTCAGTGAAGCCCTTGGTGTTCGGAAGACCGAGTTCGGGGTGCTATCCACGCCTTGGCCGGACAGAGCCGACTCCTCGCTCTAAGCGGCATAAGTCTTTAGGGACTCGAAAAACCTCTCGAACAGCGACCAGCTCTCGCTTCATCATGACAGTCAGTTTTAGCTTTCTCCATTGAGGTGCTCGACCCAGCTCAACTGGGGCACAATCGCAGTGGTTCTCCTAGTGCTACCTTAGCCGATATAGCGGAACGTAAGGCACCAAAACATAGGAGTCGGGCAAACCCAACTATTGACCCAAGACATGATTCGGAGCCGATGCATATAATGCTATAAGTTCGGGGTGCCGCACTTGTTAAAGTGTTCGGACTTCTCACACCATATTGAGGGGTACTAAAGCCCCTGGCGTATTTTGGTCGTACCAAAGTGTACGGATGCAACATGTCGTTAAGGAACATGTATTAAAAAAGAGTAATGCAAAAATAGACAAAAGCTATGCATTGTTTATTAAAGAGGGCTGCGATCAAAGCAGAACGATACAAATAATGCGATAAGCAAAAGGTTGGACTATTTAACGTGTCCGTTCCAGGGGCAAGCTGCGGAATAGTATGCAAAACAGGTATACTGCTCGTGATAGAGACCACCTGGGAGTTCCGTAATGCAGCGTGGCTTGTCTGCTTCCCTGGTTCTTGCATCGTTTGTTTGGCAATTGAACTGCCGAACGGGCCTTCCGAAGAGTGGAGTCCTGAATGTAAGAGAAAATTAAAAAATCGGCAGCCCCTGGTGCAGTTTAAGCCGTGTTTCGGGCGTGCCGTGATGGTGCCCCTCCCCCTGTACCCATGGTATTTCTAGAGCGTAGTTATGTACACGGAGTACTGGTATCGCATTTTTGCGAGGGCTGGGGTTGGGGCCGCATTGCTACGCCTGCTCGGGTCGTGCTAGGCAGTCTTGTTGTAGGTTACTCCGGGCGCGCTTGACGGTGTCCGGTCGTTTAATGGCCGGACTAGAGAACTGCCTCGAGAGGCTGCTTTGTACTTCTGCTGCAAGGGCCGCCCTGTGCTCCTCCGTTCGGAGGGAGCGTTTGGTGTTTCCATTGACCGTAATTACTCCTCGAGGGCCTGGCATTTTGAGCTTAAGGTATGCGTAGTGCGGTACCACATTGAACTTGGCGAATGCGGTTCGCCCGAGCAGTGCGTGATAGCCACTACGGAATGGGACTATGTCGAAGATTAACTCCTCGGTTCGGAAATTATCCGGAGATCTAAAGACCACTTCAAGTGTGACTGAGCCTGTACCGTTGGCCTCTACACCTGGTATTACGCCTTTAAAGGTCGTTTTGGTGGGCTTAATCCTCGCGGGATCTATGCCCATTTTCTGCACTGTATCCTGGTAAAGCAGGTTCAGGCTGCTGCCGCCGTCCATAAGGACTCTAGTGAGATGAAATCCGTCAATAATTGGGTCTAGAACCAATGCGGCGAATCCGCCATGACGGATGCTAGTGGGATGGTCCCTTTGATCAAAGGTGATCGGGCAGGAGGACCATGGTTTGAACTTTGGGGCGACTGGCTCTACCGCGTATACGTCCCTTAACGCGCGCTTCCGCTCCCTTTTGGGAACGTGGGTTGCGTATATCATGTTCACCGTCCGCACTTGTGGGGAAAACCCTTCTGTCCGCTGTTGTTCGGTGGCCGGGGCTCCTCGTCGTCATCGCTATGCATCCCCTTGTCTTCATTTTCGGCGTTTAACTTGCATGCCTGCTTGAACACCCAACAATCCCTGTTGGTGTGATTGGCCGGCTTTTCGGGGGTGCCATGTATCTGGCACAAGCGGTCGAGTATTCGGTCCAAACTGGACGGGCCCCTAGGATTCCTTTTGAATGGCTTTTTCCGTTGACCGGATTTAGAGCCTCTGAATCTGGCATTAACTGCCATATCCTCAGCATTGTCGCCGTTAATGCGGCGCTTCGGCTTGATGCGACGCGACCTGCCACTATTGTCCCTGGCATCCGAATTACCAGGGTTCTTGGTCATATTGTTGCTACAAGCAAGCCAGCTGTCTTCTCCCGTGCAAAAGTGGGTCATGAGTGTCGTGAGTGCTGCCATAGACTTCGGGTTTTTCCTGTCCAAGGTGCCGGGTAAGCCACTCGTGACGGATATTGTGCTTGAAGGCTGCTAGGGCCTCAGTGTTCGGACAGTCGACTATTTGATTTTTCTTTGTTAGGAACTGTGTCCAGAATTTCCTGGCCGATTCCTCTGGCTGCTGAATTACGTGACTTAGGTCATCGGCGTCTGGGGGTCGCACATAAGTGCCCTGGAAATTGTCGAGGAATGCGGCTTCCAGGTCCTCCCAACAACTAATTGATCCTGTTGGCAAGCTATTAAGCCAATGCCGAGCTGGTCCTTTAAGCTTGAGTGGGAGGTATTTGATGGCGTGGAAATCATCGCCATGGGCCATGTGGATATGAAGGAGATAACCCTCGATCCATACCGCAGGATCTGTTGTGCCATCATATGATTCGATATTTATGGGTTTAAAACCCTCGGGGATTTGATGATCCATTATTTCGTCTGTGAAGCATAGTGGGTGTGCGGTGCCTCTGTACTGGGCTATATCACGATGTAGCTCCAATGAGCTTTGTCTACTGTGTTCGGCCCTGCCGTATTTGTGGCCGGCGTGACAGTTACCGTCTCGAGTTGTGGGGTGCCTACGTGATCCATAGATCGATCTTGTTTGCCTTGCCTTGTCCTCCAACATATCTCGTAAGTCCAGCGCATATTCCCATGCCTTGGTACGGAGGGCCGAGAGGCCTCTCTGTCGTGGCCACAAGGTGACCGGTCGGCCGCATCAAGTGCTTCCTCCTCTAATCGGGGTAGCAACCTGCGCTTTGGGTAGCTCTTGGAGGGGCGTTCGAGTTTATGCTCTTCGGCCGCAAGGACTTCAGTCCATCTGTCGACTAGCATCTTGATCAGCTCTAAGTTGTTGCTGTTTTTTCTTGAGGCTTCTTGCCGTGGCCATAAGCCTGCGTTGAAAATGCTCTTGCTCGACGGGATCCTCTGGCACGACGAATTCGTCGTCGTCGAGGCCTGCCTCGTCTTCGGAGGGAGGCATATAAATATCGTCCTCGACCTCTCTGTCTGCCGCTCTCTCATAAGGGTTGGTTTCTCCATCCTCCTGTGCTAAATCTTGCTGGAGGGGGTTTTCTTCGGCACTTTCCGGAGTATTATTATCTCCCGTGCTGGAATCACCGTATTTGTTTTGGCGGGATTTTGAGCGGCGCCGCTGACGCCAGCGCTTAGGCTATTTCTTGGAGGGTTCATCCTCCGCTGTTCCATCGCCATCTCCTTCTTTTGGGGTGTCCACCATGTATATGTCATATGACGAGGTGGCTTTCCAGGGCCTGATAGGCGCTGGTTCTTCATCGTCTCCTTCATCGGCGTCCATACCGTCGATGTCTTCGGAGTCGAAGTCGAGCATCTCGGTTAAGTCGTCGACAGTGGCTACAAAGTGGGTGGTGGGTGGGCTTTGAATTTCTTCATCGTCCGAATCCCAACCTTGTTGACCGTAGTCCGGCCAGGGCTCTCCTGATAAAGAGAGAGAGTTCAGTTTCTTCAGAATATCGCTGAAAGGCGAGTGCTGAAAGATGTCCGCGATAGTAAACTCCATAATCGGCACCCAATCGGATTCGATCGGTAGGGGCGCGGAGGGTTCGGAGTCCGGAGAGGAGTCTGGCTCCTTGGAGTCACGAGTCTCGCAGAGTGCGGGGCTGGTGTTCGGCTCGATCGCTGTTGGGATTGCAGCCCCCGAGGCGACGTCCAACCACCCATCCTCGATCAGCGCAGTTGGCTCCGAATTAAGGGTCGAAGCCGATGCGGGTGCGGCCTCCAGGGCACTATTCGGCGGTAGAGCTAGATCATGCTCGTCGTGACAGTGCGGCACGCTCGGCAATGGCTCGAATCCGTCGACGATCAAGTCCCCGCGGATGTCAGCCATGTAGTTTAAACTTCCAAATCTGACCTGACGGCCAGGGGCATAGCTTTCGATCTGCTCCAGATGGCCAAGTGAATTGGCCTGCAGTGCAAAGCCACCAAAGACGAAGATCTGTCCGGGGAGGAAGGTCTCACCCTGGACTACATCGCCATTGATGATCGTAGGAGCCATCAAGCCTGACGGCGGCGACGACACATAGGAACTCTCAATGAAAGCACCAATGTCGGTGTCAAAACCGGCGGATCTCGGGTAGGGGGTCCCTAACTGTGCGTCTAGGCTAGATGGTAACAGGAGGCAAGGGACACGAAGTTTTACCCAGGTTCAGGCCCTCTCGATGGAGGTAAAACCCTACGTCCTGCTTGATTAATATTGATGATATGGGTAGTACAAGAGTAGATCTACCACGAGATCGGAGAGGCTAAACCCTAGAAGCTAGCCTATGGTATGATTGTTGTTGTGTATGTTGTCCTACGGACTAAAACCTTCCGGTTTATATAGACACCAAAGAGGGTTAGGGTTACACAAAGTCGGTTACAATGGTAGGATATCTGCATATCCGTATCACCAAGCTTGCCTTCCACGCCAAGGAAAGTCCCTTCCGGACACGGGACGAAGTCTTCAATCTTGTATCTTCATAGTCCAGGAGTCCGGCTGAAGGTATAGTCCGGCCATCCGGACACCCCCTAATCCAGGACTCCCTCAATCCTCTTTTGAACGATTCGAGTGGCTTGACTTGGCACATGTTCACGCATGTAGTTGAAACAAAATCAACATAGCCTCTACGATATTTATGTTCATGGTGCATTATATCCTACTCATGCTTGCATTTGGTGTTGAGTAACTTTTAATGCATGTTCATGACTGTTGTCGCTCTCTAGCTGGTCCCTTCCCAGTCTTTTTCAAGCCTCACCTATACTAAGCGGGAATACTGCTTGTGCATCCAATCCCATAAACCCCAAAGTTGTTCCATATGAGTCCACCATACCTACCTATATACGGTATCTACCTGCCATTCCAAGTAAATTTGTATGTGCCAAACTCTAAACCTTCAAATAAACATTCTGTTTTGCATGCTCGAATAGCTCATGTATCAACTAGGGCTGTCTGTTTCTTCCATGTTAGGCAGGTTATTCTCAAGAGGAGTGGACTCCGCTCCTCACTCACGAGAAAATGGTTGGTCACCAGGATGCCCATTCCCATGCTTTATGCAACTCAAATCAAAATAATTGCAAACAAAACTCCCCCGGGACTGTTGTTAGTTGGAAGCACTGGTTGTTTCGAGCAAACCATGGATTGATGCTTGTTGGTGGAGGGGGAGTATAAACTTTACCATTCTGTTTGGGAACTGCCTATAATGTGTGTAGCATGGAAGATATCGCCATCTCTTGGTTGTTATGTTGACAATGAAAGTATACCACTCAAAATATTATTCACCTCTATTTCAAAACCGAGCTCTGGCACCTCTACAAATCTCTTCTTCCCTCTGCGAAGGGCCTATCTATTTACTTTTATGTTGAGTCATCATCCTCTTACTAAAAAGCACCAGTTGGAGAGCACCACTGTCATTTGCATCCATTACTGTTAGTTTACATTGAGTATGATTTGACTGGATCTCTTTTACCATGAATTACCATGTCTAGTCAGTCCTCGATCTTTAAAGGTGCTCTGCATTTATGTTTTGCGGCCTCAGAAAGGGCTAGCGAGATACCATCTTGTTATATCATATTATGATTGTTTTGAGAAAGTGTTATCATTCGAGATTTATTATTATTGCTTGCTACTTGATTATGCCATTGATATGAGTAAACATGAGACCTAAGAGTTATTGTGAATATGGTTAGTTTATAATCTTTGCTGAAAACTTGAATGTTGGCTTTACATATTTACAACAACAAGAGCAAACAGAGTTTGTAAAAGTTTTTCTTTATCACTTTCAGTTTGTCAACTGAATTGCTTGAGGACAAGCAAAGGTTTAAGCTTGGGGGAGTTGATACGTCTCCGTCGTATCTACTTTTCCAAACACTTTTGCCCTTGTTTTGGACTCTAACTTGCATGATTTGAATGGAACTAACCCGGACTGACGCTATTTTCAACAGAATTGCCATGGTATTATTTATGTACAGAAACAAAAGTTCTCGGAATGACCTAAAACTCCACGGAGATTATTTTTGGAAATAATAAAAAATACTGGCCAAGAATCAAGGCCAGGGGGCCCACACCCTAGCCACGAGGGTGGGGGCACGCCTGCCCCCTGGGCATGCCCCCTACCTCGTGGGACCCCTGGAGCTTCACCGACCTCAACCTTGACTCCATATATTTGTGTTCGGGGAGAAAAAAATTAAAGTAGAAGGATTCATCACGTTTTACGATACAGAGCCGCCGCCAAGCCCTAAACTCTCTCGGGAGGGCTGATCTAGAGTCCGTTCGGGGCTCCGGAGAGGGGAATCCGCTGCCATCGTCATCATCAACCATCCTCCATCACCAATTTCATGATGCTCACCAACGTGTGTGAGTAATTCCATCATAGGCTTGCTGGACAGTGATGGGTTGGATGAGATTTATCATGTAATTGAGTTAGTTTTGTTAGGGTCTGATCCCTAGTATCCACTATGTTCTGACATTGATGTTGCTATGACTTTGCTATGATTAATGCTTCTCACTAGGGCCCGAGTGCCATGATTTCAGATCTGAACCTATTATGTTTTAATGAATATATGTGAGTTCTTGATCCTATCTTGCAAGTCTATAGTCACCTACTATGTGTTATGATCCGGCAACCCCGAAGTGACAATAATTGGGACCACTTTCGGTGATGACCATAGTTTGAGGAGTTCATGTATTCACTATGTGTTAATGCTTTGGTCTAGTACTCTATTAAAAGGAGGCCTTAATATCCCTTAGTTTCCGCTAGGACCCCACTGCCACGGGAGGGTAGGACAAAAGATGTCATGCAAGTTCTTTTCCATAAGCACGTATGACTATATTCGGAATACATGCCTACATTACATTGATGAATTGGAGCTAGTTCTGTGTTACCCTGGGTTCTGACTATTACATGATGAACCATATCCGGCATAATTCTCCATCACTAATCTATTGCCTACGAGCTTTCCATATATTGTTCTTCGCTTATTTACTTTTCTGTTACTATTGTTATCATCAGTACAAAACACCAAAAATATTACTTTTGCTATCGTACCTTTTGCTACCGTTACCATTACTATCATATTACTTTGCTACTAAACACTTTGTTGTAGATATTAAGTTATCCAGGTGTGGTTGAATTGACAACTCAGCTGCTAATACTTGAGAATATTCTTTGGCTCCCCTTGTGTCGAATCAATAAATTTGGGTTGAATACTCTACCCTTAAAAAATGTTGCGATCCCCTATACTTGTGGGTTATCAGTTTGTTGGATGTGAAGGCCATCACTCGATCGAATTTTGGTCAAATTGTTGTGCAATTACTGCCTCCAAAAAATACATCAGGTGATCTCATTCTATATATTTATCTGTATATAATAATCTGTCTGCGAACAGATAACCTGGCTGGTAATAATTTTTGCCGTAGGATAATTATTCACTACAAAAGTGATGCCATGTGATGGATATGGAGCGGGCGCTAGTATCATTGTGCAACGGCGTCCGTGCCCACTCGTTGTTTTATGGGCGCGCGCAAATCGCCACCTCTGTGGCCGGGCCTACAATTGACTCACCGGGACTGCACTGCGCGCTGCTTTATGGGTGTGCGCAAACCGCCGCCCGCGTGGCCCATTCTACATCAACACAATGTGGCTAACTTGCCCGTCCGCACGGCTTACCGCGCCGCTTCACCGTGGTGATCAACTGATCATCAACTCCGCGGTGGATATTTTCTAGCCTAACATATCAGGTGAAATCCATCTATTATATTTTTATATCATATATTGTTTTCTTTAAAAGAGCAATTACTCTGGCTTGAAAGTGTTTCAATGCAGGATAAGTTGTTTAATGCAAAAGGAATTTTTATATCACTGAGCTCTTGAATGACTCATACCGGTTTATATCGCGGTCAAATATGAAGAATCTCAAGACAACTCCTCGAGTCGCCTTGAGACTCGGGGGCTATGATGGCATGACTCAGTAAATGACTGTCAGTTTAAGCAGATTCAAGAACTCCGGGTCAGTGGAGGAAAGATAACTCGGTCCCAGAAGCTACTGCTATATTGATGAAAATTTAAAAGGCCGTCAGAAATATTCTGGCTCACAATGATGCTTTCGGTTTACAATCGGGTTCAAGGAAAATTTATCTACCACAAAGCTTTGAAGCTCTCAAATCCGGTTCAAAATCCAGCTCAAGGTAAATTTGTCTCTCGCAAAGATTTGAAGCTCTCAATATCCGGTTTATGAATTTCCGGTTCAAGAAGAATTTATCTCTGCAAAGCTCGAGTTCTCAAGAAAAATTAAAGGGACCAAAGAGAGTCTGTTGCAAGGCACAACTCAAACATAGGTACCCTGCTTCAAAAGACCATTGGGGGCCGATTGTATTTGAATCTAGCTTAACCCCTTTTGGGTCCGACTTTGATCATATTCGAATCAAAGTCGTTGAGAAAAGTCTCAAGATCACTAGGGGGCTTCCTATTCAAACATAGGTCATATTCGAACCAAAGAGAACATAGCTGTCGGTACCCTCTTGATCAGCGCAATGCCAAACCCACTAGGGGGCTTCTTGATCGTATTCGAATCATAGATTAACCCCTTTTTGGTCCGACTTTGATTGTATTCGAATCAGAGTCGTTAAAAAACTCTCAAGGTCATTTGGGGCTTCCTGTTCAAACATAGGTCGTATTCCAACCAAAGAGAACATAGCTGTCGGTACCCTCTTGATCGGTGCAACGCCAAAACCACTAGGGGGCTTCATGATCCTATTCGAATCCTAGCTTAACCCCCTTTGGTTTGGTTTACTGATTGTATTCGAATCAGAACCCTCATTTTTTTCTCTGTTTGGCTTAAGTTTTTTGAAAACAATCTTTGGTTTTGTCTTGAGACCTTTTTGTTCATATCTGAAGCATATATGTGGTTTTGATTAACCCGGCTTGACTTTGGATGATAAGTCGCCATATATGACAATCATAAACATTTGGAAGTTTTGGCTTCTAAAGACTGGGTTAACTGCACATGTATCCTAAACCGACAGTATGATTCAATATCATAGGAACCGGTTTTCCAAACCGGATTATATTATTCAAATCTTTAATAGCCAACATGGCTGGATTTTTATTATGGTTATCAATAACCAATATTATGATTGAGGTTTTCAAAGTCGCTTCAGCGCAATGGATATTATTTTATCAATGGATATAATTTATTCTACAATGGAAGGAATAGTCCCGAGTCGCTGCAGGCTTATGACCCGGCACTTGGGGGCTACATTATTCAAGTTGAGATTACATCAAGTATGCACCATGGCACTTGGGGGCTAATGCAAAGTCATTTTTACTGGCCTTATTGAAGACCCGACTCATCACATTGTAATGAGTCGGCCCTTGGGAGCTACATGTTGCTGCTCAAGTCTACATCTACAAAGTCCCTGCTCATTATTGCATAATGACCCAGCCCTTGGGGGCTACACCGGTTGAAGTTTTTGTGAGCATAAGACAATTACAAGTCCCAGGTTGATGCAAGCATGAGAACCCGGCACTTGGGAGCTACAGGTAACACGGATATAAGGAGAAATACTTTCGAATTCTCAGTTTTGAGCAAATCATATTGACCCGACGTGACCAATCATTATGACCCGGTGTCTGCAACAATCATAGCCCGGTGTCATCAATAATAATGACCCGGTGTCGGCAAGAATTATGACTCAGTGCCATCAATATTTACAAACCGACAATTTTGGTAATATTAAACCGGCAAGTTCTACATCTTCAAACTGGCTGAATATCAGTTGAATATTTCAAGACCAATATTTTTGTCAAATCAGAGCATTGAAGGACGACTCAAATGGATTATTTCCTATAATATTTCTTTACAAGAGCCAATGTCAGCAAATGGATTATGAAGCTGGCCTATTGACCCGGATTTTCCAGGAGAAAATGTCAAGGACTTAAGGATGATCAGGTGTCGGCTTACAAGAATATTTGACCCGGAGCACAACCTGTCAAATTTGTTCTTGTGTTTATGTTGCAGGATCAGTTTAACATGGATAAATCCAAATTAAACTGGGGGCTAATGTCGGGGATATAACCCGCGGTATAAACGGTCGGATGTATGACCCGGCTGGAGCTTGGCGACCCGCTTGGACCTGGCGGTTTATGATACATCGGAGACCCGATGGGCGGGTCAGATGGACGACAAGGCCCAGTAGGCCAGTCATGCGATGGTGGGCTGGCTTAAGAGGAAAGCGTAAGGAATATTCCCTTACAAAGGAAGCAAGACTAGGACTCCACTTGTAATAGAGTAATCCTAATCCTACTAGGACTAGTCATGTAACCCGCCCCTTCAACATATATAAGGAGGAGGAGGGCACCCCAAAATAGGACAAGAAACAAGCAATAATCTCTAATGCTAGACACAATTAGGGACGCCGACTTATACGGCGACTCCCTCATGATGATAATGAGACCTAGCCACAAACAGCATGTAGGGCTATTTCTGGATGATGTTTCCCGGGGTTTGAAGCTATCTAAATCTTTTTCTTGTGTTGCGTCTCTCGATTCTGCTCAACCCCTCTCAAGCTACTACAAAGATGTGTTGGCCTCACAACTAAGTCCTCACACTAGGACATCTGCCGTGACAATTCCATGACACCTACCGCATGTTTCCTTTTGGCCTCTTGTTCACCATCTTGGGCGACCTTCAGTTTCTCTCTCAGTTGCTCTATTGATTCTGTCAGCAAAAACGCAACAGTATTAATATAACTGGTATATGATTATACTTTTTTCTGATGGGGAGAAGCATTACTAGGTGGTGCCTCCTTGGATTTTTCCAATTCAGTGGTAACCGCAGTTAGCTGAGTCTGACACTTTTCCGGCTCTTGAGATAATAGGCTATTCTTCTCCATAAGTGCCTGATTATACAATGATCCTTAAATTAGTTGTATCAACTGCTTTAAGTCTCGGGGGCTACTAGTATATGATTATCAAATCTAACTTACCCGCATATCTTTTAGATGTTGGTCTGTGGCTCTGACAAGTTCATCCCGAGCAGCTCGGATGTATGCATCGGCCGAGATGAAGGCATCGAATGCCTCCTTTGAAAAGCCGGAGTCATGGAGAGTAGCCCTCCGATGATGATGATTCATGGCGCTCTCCACTTCAGAGTTCATGACGGACATATCATCTGAATCCTCTGCGAAAGGACAGTCCGGCGCCACTCCCATGTCAGCCCCCGTCCTTAGGGCAGGGTCTGGAACCTGACTAGTGGAGGCACGACCAGCATGATCCCCGGACATAGTCCGGCGGACGCTTTTCCTGATAAAACACAACGGATGACGCCACGATTTGATGTGGCGACCAATAGACATATTTTAAAAAGAAAGTCTTACCTCTTTGATGAAGGTTCTGCCGTATTATTGTTTGCCTTTCTCTTCGAAGATGTGCTCAGCGCGGGCACCGCTCTCCATGAAGATGCTTCTGGTGCGTGTTGTGGCGTCGAGAGCCTTCCCTTTGGAGCACGAAATAGTGCGGTGGGTGAGGCATAATAAGGAATCTCTTCCGAAGAAGGTGTCTCTTAAATTACTTACATGCAAAGCAGGGAGGAGGCCGGGATAATCGGTGATGATGGGCACTTCCATACCATCATAGCTCGCCTGGTAGAATACTCCATTCTCAAGCTCCACAAATATTTCCGGATCTTCTTCGAATCCGGGGTCAAGGTCCCGGTTGTGATCCTCCGGCTGGGGGCGGGGCTATGGATCCCCTCGGTAGCCTTCTGCCATTCCTGTTGCGAGTCAATAGGTTACTATCAATTAAAAAGTATACAGGGAGAGGATTGAGTAAAATGGTGGGATTAGAACTCACCCGGCTTGGAGGATTATACATGGAAAATCCATCTTGACGTAGGAGACGAGTGAACTCCTCCTTCTCCCCTTTGTACACTTCGGCCAATATTTTGGCCAAAGCGGCGGGGGTTTTTGGACCCTTCTGACCGCACCATGAGGCGTCATCATCCCCATTATAGTGCCACATGGGAAGCCCTCTATATTGGAGTGGTTGGACCCCCTGCGCTACAGAAATCGCTGTTACCACAATTATTGATAATTCGGACTGGGCGAGCGTCTTAATCTTGCCCATCAACTGGCTGACTTCCGCGCTATCCTCCTCCTCGAGGCTCCGAGGGCGCCAGTTGTGGCGTTTCTTCAACATGGCACTTGAAAATTAGGGGAGACCCAATCATACTGGGTTAGGAAGAGCAACGTCGTCAATATAGAACCATTCGGAAGGCCACTCTTCGGATGCCTTCTTCGGCGTGCCGGACAGGTATCCGATCCCGATGATGCGCCATACCTTGGCTCCCCCCACTTCGAATATTGATCCTCTTGATTACGAGCACTACAAAAAAAGACACATCCATGACATTTTGGGCCGAACGAAATTTTTTTATGTCATACATATGACACTTCTATGATGATAATTGTGACAAAACCCGGTATAATCATAGATGTCGTGGGCTCCTACTTCTATGAAAAAAAATCATGATAGAAAATGGGCTTTTCGTCCTGGGCAGGCCGGAGACGCAGCTGCATGACATTCTTTGGGCCGTCCATGATGGAAAAAACCATGGTAGAAGGGAGGGGGAGGAAAATTTCGGGGAGTTCCCGGTTACGGTGGGAGGTCGGGGGCCGAGCGATGCACGTTTCTCTTGTACACATACGTGCGTGTGTGTGAGGCGTTGGCTCTAACTGAACCCGAGCGAGGCGTTGGGCTCTAACTGAACCCGAGTGATTGCACTGCAGGCTACGCGTTACTGAACTTGAGCGATCGGTAGATGGCTGTTAACTGAACCCGATCGAGCGATTCCTTCACTAATGCTGCTAACAAAAGCCGATCGATGGGATGAACAGTGAGTGTTGCGGGGGGTATGGATGAACAGTGAGCGGTGGCATTGCCTCTGGATGAACAGGACCCCGTGGTGTGGTGGATGGCTGGATGAACAGTAGATGGCGGAGGGGTGCCCGTGGAGGGGTGGATGAATAGGACCCCGTGGTATGGAGGGCTGAATGAACAGTAGACGGTGGAGGGGTGCCTGTGGAGGGGTGGTTGAACAGGACCACGTGGTGTGGAGGGCTGGATAAACAGTAGACGGTGGAGGGGTGGTTGAACAGTAGCCAGTGGAGTAGCACGCGGTGTAGGCTGGATGAACAGGAGCCCGTGGAGGCTGGAGGAGGTCGACGGTGGAGATGACCAGTATCCCGTGGAGTCCCGTTTTGCGGTACGCCACACCCCTCCCGATGAACATGACCCCCGTTTCGACCGTAGCGCTCCATCACAAGTCCGTCTCGTCCGTTTTGCGGTACGCCACACCCCTCCCGATCAACAGGACCCCCGTTTCGACCATAGGAGGTATGTTTCCTCTGTTTTGCGGTACGCCACACCCCTCCCGATGAACAGGATCCCGTTTCAAACGTGGCCGGTCGAACACAAGGCCGTTTCCTCCGTTCTGCGGTACGCCATGCCTCGTTTCCATTGCCTGTTCCGTCCAAGCCCTCCCGATGAACACGACGCATTCTGTTGCCTCCCATGAACACGACGCATTTCGTTGCCTCCCCATGAACACGACGATGACGTTGTTTCTCCGTTCCGACCCAGCCATATACACGAGCCCTCGCCATACGTATGCACGAGTAGGCGTTCGAGACCCCGCCCGTATGTACACATATGTGGCCGTATTTTCTTTCTTGCACCCTGACCGTTGTACGTACGTGTACATGCTACGTGCGCGCCTCTACTACGACACGTGCGCGCCTCTACATCAACCAGTATATATGTACGTACACGTTCGCGACCAGAATGACAACGCTACGTACGCTTCGACCAGGTGGGTCCCGACTGTCAGGCACTTCCTTGCGTGCGAAGATGTAGCTGGTGGGTCCCAGTAGTCAGGGGGCGAATCGTTTTGTTTTTGTTTGCCCGGACGCACTTCCTTGCGTGCGAAGGTGTAGCTGGTGGGTCCTAGTAGTCAGGGGGGAAACGTTTTTTTCGCGAAATACGCTGGCCCGTCCGGTGGGTCCCCGCTGTCAGGTGGAGGAATAATTATTTTGCACGTAATAAGGAGGCACTTCCTTGCTGCGGCCGTGGACCCAGCTGTCAGCCTCTCCACGTACAGTCCATGTCCGATGGAAGTCGTTCCTTGACCTCGTTGACCACGCCGCGCCGAGAGCACCAGGGCGGTGGACGACGGCGAGGCCTAGGAAGGGGATGACAGGGAGCCGGGGAAGACGCGGCAGTGGAAGCCCGCGCGGAGAGGAGTACGAGGGTTCACTGGTTCGGCTACGGTGTGAGGCTGCCGTCACCGCAGGGCCTGGCCAGTGGTGGGAATAGTAGGGGGTGGTGAGGCCTCCGCGGCAGCACAGCCGGCCACGGGAGGCAGGAGCATGCGGCACGACCGGCGCTGCTTTGGGCGGCTGGAGCAAGAAGACCAGAGGTTGAAGAAGCACTACGGCCGTTGGATGGACATCATACGGTCACTTGAGCTAGAATCGTTCATATTGACTAAAGTTGGCAAAGGCCCCCATCCCAGTCAACTTAGTAGGCCCACAAGTCAGCCTCCCACCATGGTGGGTCCCAGCTAGCAAGGGGAGTTTTCATTTTTTTGTGCATAATAAGGAGGCACTTCCGGTGGGTCCGAGCTGACAGCGGGGGAACGTTTTTTTTCGCGAAATACGCTGGCCTGTCCGGTGGGTCCAAGAAGTCAGGGGGGAAACGTTTTTTCGCGAAATAAGGTGGCCCGTCCAGTGGGTTCCTGCTGTAAGGTGGAGGAATAATTATTTTGCGCGTAATAAGGAGGCACTTCCTTGCGGCCGCCTGGACCCAGCTGTCAGCCTCTCCACGTACAGTACTCTTCTGATGGAAGTCGGTCATTGACCACATTGACCACGCCGCACCGAGAGCACCAGGGCGGTGGTCTGGACGACGGTGAAGCCTAGGAAGGGGACGACGCGGAGCCGGGGAAGACGCAGCAGTGGAAGCCCGTGCGGAGAGGAGTACGAGGGTTCACTGGTTCGGCTGCAGTGTGAGGCTGCCGTCGCCGCAGAATAACAGGGGGTGTGGGTAAGTGGAGGGATGGCCTGGCCAGCGGTGGGAGTAGTATGGGGCGGTGAGGCCTCCACGGCAGCACAGCCGGCCACAGGAGGCAGGAGCAGGCGGCACGACCGGTGCTGCTTTGGGCGACTGGACCAAGAAGACCAGAGGTTGAAGAAGCACTACGGCCATTGGATGGACATCGTACGGTCACTGAAGCTATAAACGTTTATTATTGACTAAGTTGACAAAGCCCTTGGTACGCTCCAACTTAGTAGGCCCACAGGCCAGCCTCCGAAACGATGCGCCCCAGATGTCAGGAGGAGGAATCATTTTTTGGGCGGCCGAAGCTAAGAGTATCCGAGATTGAAGAAGCACGACATCCGTTGGATAGACATCCAACGGCCACTGCTGCTAGAACCGAGTTTTGACTATAATAAGTTGGCAAAGCCTTGCATGCGCGTCAACTTATTTTTTTTAGGGGACGCATCACTTAGTAGGCCCACAAGTGTGTGGCACAGAACTTATAGCCCATTTACGTTTTGTAAGAATGTACAACCCATTTTGGAATTCTAATGGAATTTACAACAGCCCATTTACAGTTTGTTAAAAGTACAGCCCATATTCTAGCTAGGACAATGATTAATAATTTCAACCAATCGTTGAAGACAGAATTCAATAAAAAATTCCCACATTTTGATGGGCTCCGAAATATTTTTATCCCGAAATTTCTAGTCAGATTAAATATAAATTTGTATTACGTAAAAATCCAACGAAACATTGCGCGTGCAACAATGAAAATTTAAGATTTTCAAAATCCAGAAATAATATTTTATAAACTAATTTCGTGTTTGGTGCTTTTTTTATAGTTACTGCCCAGTTTTTATAATTACATCCCATTTATTATTTTTTAAAGCCCATTTTCCTATTAAGCCTAATGCATCCCTCCTAGGAAAGATTTGCAGCCCAGCGGGGCGGAGAATAAAAAGTTGACCTTGCCTGGATATTCCTCAAAAAGACGTATAGCTGGGCTAGCCATTTTCATCTTGAAAAAATTAGTATCTGGGCTGGATATCTGGCCTGGGCTAGACGGTCCACAGCCCACCCAGTTAATACCCTGCTCTCCTTTGAACAACAACGAAATCATCGCCAAGAAAAACTCTGTAGTGCTCACGCCTCAAAAACACAAATACTTCTCGAGCTGCTTGGTCCCAGCTGTCGGCCACACCTTGTGCAATTCTCTCATTTATATTAACTACATAGGTTGACAATGGTGTGGGACCGTGATGTCAGGAAACCAGGAGAAAGCAAAAAATATATAGTTGTACATAATAAGGAGGCACTTGCGTACGTACGGCTATGGCCCTAGTGGGTCCCTAGTGTCACCCAGTCAAAATAAGGTCATCTCCTGAATCCTCATGTTCGTTGACGATATTAACAATGCTCGGCGCCACGGTGAGCGCAACAACTCGAAGGACAATGGAGAGGGCCTTGCGGGCACTACGGATGGTCTGATATAGTGCCCGCTACTCATTCAGGAAACCAGGATCATCGGACACCTATGAGCACCTTCGAGAAACTGAGACAGCATGAAACGGTAAGGTCGCGCTTGGGAGCTCTGGTTTATTTCAAACCTGTATTAACATACAAGTGTAATTTACTCGTCATCGAAAACAACACGTAAAATACAGGCGTAATGAATCGGAGGGCCCGAGGTCTATAAGTAAAACCGGCGGGTTACACGTGTAATTTGAGAGACCAGTGTATATTTTACGAGCACTGCTATATGGACGACATTACCAGACGACACATGCACGACGTGCATATCATGCCTTCCATGGGCAAGGCTGAAACAGCAGCTAACGGCTGGATTAGCAATCGTTCGAGTGTTGTTCAACGTTTTTATTGTGTGTCAAGTACTTCCGATATATTACTAGTCGAAATCGACCAACCAAGCGCCTTCGCCCGAGACCATCTGCTTTAATTTACAAGCGTCAGTTTTACAAGCGGTTTTGGTTGGAAAACGACGATCCAATCATGGCCTAATATCATGAGTTGGTCGGAAGATCATATGGTTTCACATCTAACCTACCCGACTTGTCGTATAGGATATGAATGAAACATCAGACGATGAACTTCTTAAGCACGGAAACAACGAAAGAGGGTGATCTTCTTAACAAGCAAATCACTAGCATTAGATCGACATGCAAAACAATACGAAGCATTATTCTCAGGAGGCACGGTGAACAGCTCGTGATGCCGCATGCCACAACATTCCAAGCTCAACTTTCCAATCAAACACAAGGCCTGACATTACATAGACAATATTCAGAACAAACTCTTAACACAGGAATATCTAAGCAGAGTAACTATTTACTTCTAAATTGAACACGGGGATAGGAAAAAACACTCGACGCTGCTCACAGCAAGGGCGTCCCACTCAAAAATATCAAATGCATGTCTTCTGGGTAACATCAATGAGCAAATTTTGACAAGGTTTTCCAATTACAATATATTAAACTAACGTCTTCTTGCTAACATCAATGATTAAACTTTGACAAGCTTTTCCCATTCAAAATATGTAATGCCTATGATCGTGGAGTCCTGTCGGAGCTTTTATACTTGTTTGGGCACTTTTTGCCCAGGGCACTCCACGTATTGTTAAATTGCCAATGGTCTCTGCGGACTAGTCATGTCACCGGTGTCTAATAATACTCTGTAAAGCTTCTCAGTCATTCCTTCTGTAATGTAGCGCAAACAGTGACTGCTTCTTTCTGCAAAGTGGAACGACCAACTAGACCTAGTAATGCAGTAGTTTGCCTTACACATTGGCTCCTTTTGTGCAGTTTGACTAAAATCGAAGTCGGAATAAAACCGAGCTTTAATTTTGATATCCCTGTAAGCAACAATAGGTATAAGGGAAACAATTACTAAGAAATAATGGTTGATGACTTGTACTCCCAGAAGAAAAGCATCTACTGATCTATTTTATCTTAATGGAAAACAAAGCAGGAGAGTAGCAATTCTCCATCAGTGTGATTCATTCATATTGACTGAGACATTATCCTAGAAATGCCTTGTTTCAACATGTATAAAGAACGACAAAGCTTATAAAGGGGGTGACGCTGAATTTGTTGTAACAAATCAACAAGCATCATGTCTGGGTTGGTCCCATTTGTGTTCACTACTTAATGGGAAAAGACAGCAATACAATAGCTTCAATCCATCATTTGTTTAAAACAGTACCAATACAAGTAGCACAACATCTCAGAACACATTGCACGATCATGTGGATGAAGGCAAGTACCAACCTGTCATGACGCACACAAGATCATGTACGAATCTGCCAACACGAATAGGAAATCCAATCTCGTTTTGTGCAGTTGCACTGAAATCAAGCTAAGTGTTTCGCGTAGCGAAGCAAAATGTCACAATAGCAACAAGTTGAATAGATATCCCTGTATAAACAGAGGCAAAAAAAGGAATCAATTACTTGCTAATAAAGGAGGATGAAACATGCGGCCACAAAAATGGTAATCCCGCCAATCCCTAACAAGTGTTGCAGTTTTGAAATAAGATTCAGTAGTTAATTCTGAGAGTGGCATCAATTACTGGCTTATAAAGGGGGTGATGCTGAATTTGTTGTAACAAAGCAACAAGCATCATGTCTGGGTTGGTCCCATTTTTGTTCACTACTTAATGGGAAAATACAGCAATACAATAGCTTCAATTCATCATTTATTTAAAATAGTGCCAATACAAGTAGCACAACATCTCAAAGCACACTGCACAATCATGTGGATGAAGGCCTGTACCGACCTTTCATGAGACGACCAACATAAAATACGAATCTACCAACACGAATAGGAAATCCAATCAAGTTTTGTGCAATTGCACTGAAATCAAGCAAAGTTGCCGGTGTGACATTTAAGTTTTCTATAGCAACAAGTTAAATAGATATCCCTGTTTTAAGAGGCAAAAAAGAAAACAATTACTGGCCAATAAAGGAGGATGAAACATGCGGCCACAAAAAGAAGCATCTACCTTATCTTGATGGAAAACAAAGTATAGGACAGTAGCATTTCTAAAACGCTTGCATTGATTCATATTAACAGAGAAATTCTTTTAAAACAGATCAGTAGTTAACTCTGAGATTAAAAATAGCAAAATAGCTGCATAGGACATGCCAGCACCATGTGTGTCCACATGTATAAATGGGTGATGCAGAGTATGTAGCCAGGCAGCATATATGCGTTGGTCCCATATTTGTTCTCTTTGAACCTTCTTCCTATGTGAGGGCAGCAAATCTAGTCGTGCACAAACTACCTGACCCCCTATTTTCTTTCCCTTTCCAGCAAAGAGATCGGTTCCTTACAGATGTGTGTACTGGGTTACCCCCTTTTCCCTTTTCGACCTACAAAGCGGCTGGATAGCCAGTCTATACTACTTTCCGCCCCTCCTTTCCTCATTGAAACACGTCCTAGATTCTTGCTCCAGCCCACCGCACCCTTCTTTCCTCTTTGAACCAAGACCTAGATTCGACTACAGATCAAAAAAGACCCACATGCAGCTAGAGCAACGACGGTTTCAAAGAAACTTATACCTTAGGGTCGTCGGGATGTGGCAAGGCATGTGGCGGGAGGCCGAATCTGCCCACACTAAGTACGGCAGCGAGGAAGAAGGGGTCGGTGGCCTTCCCGCACAGGCGCTGGGTGAAAGAGAATAGCGCAGCCGGCAGTGGATTGCCTCCCTCGCCGAAGGCCATAGAGTGAACGCTGCACCTCCTCCCCTTCCCGGTGTGACGGGATACGGACGCCTCCTTCACCAGCTGTGAGGGGGGAGAGAGAGACAAGAGGCCAACGCAGTCTTGTTTAGATCTGGTGAAGAGAGGGTGAGAGACTATGAATATAGCAAACCCTAGCAAATGTATCTAGACTCATTTTAGTGCTAGATACCTCCGTATCTAGACAAATCTAAGACAAGTAATTCGAAATGGAGGGAGTAACATATATGTAGTGCGGCGAGCGTGTGGAGAGTGCAAACCCTAGCAAACAAGCGCTGAGGCTCCCGCTTATATATATACTACTATAGTACGGACTGAGCTCCGGTGCCTTCACTGCACCTGCTTTTGGCTGTATGACAGGTGAGCCAGCCACATTTTGGGCCCACCTGTCGTAAAACCCTAGCGAAAATTGCACCAACGTGAAAGACGACTGCGTCTCCAACGCAACCAAGGTGAACTGGCGAAGGATATCATCTTTGTGTGTAACAAGCAAAGAGCACTGATGGAAGACAGCTTGTTTTTCGTCGAAAATCGATCAGCTTCACCAGCCGACGCAACCATGAGGCGCAACCATGAGCATCGATAGGTCATCGTGGTGATGCATCATCCATTTGGCATCAAGTTTGGGTGAGGCACCTAAGAAGTTCGACAAATCCTCACTGTGGTTTGTTTCTTCTCAGTAATCAAGCTCGAGGAAGGAAGAACCACGTGGCAGAGGACAGTGAGGCGGAACAACAATGGCCATCCAATTTTGTGCAGTTCCACTAAAATTGAGGAAGACATGCCCGGGTATGGAGACACGCATCGCTGTTTCGAAAAATATAAAAAAGGGTTAGCAACGACATCTCAAATGTCAATAAGAATTAATGAAAAGTACACGAACAAACAGAAGCATCATAATTATCTTGATGGGAACTAAACCAGGATACCCGAGAAAAAAACATTTCTTCATTTAACCAGTGATAGTACTACCACCGTATGGACAATGACCGCACAACCACCATGTACTTTTTGTCGAAACAACATGTATACCTCCATCGAGGCATAAATCAGGACAACCTTTTGAGTGGCATTTCCTCTATAATAGTACTAGTAGGTGATGTTGGACCAGCCGACGAACCCTAGCTACTATGCATGGGAAGCTGGGGAGTAGTCGCATAGAAGAAAACCGGCATGCAGCGACCTGGGGAGCTGGACCAGTACAAGAAGTTATACCTCAGGTGGGTGAGATGTCGTTTAGGCGGGCGAGCGGGATCTGCCCACACGACGGCAGCGAACAAGGGCGTGGAGGATCTTCGTCCGCGCCAGCGCCGGCTTCGAGAGGACGGTGCGCATCGGCTTCCTCCGTCGCCGACGGCGACAACGTCAACGCTGCACCTCACCTCACGCAGCGGACGGGATTCAACCGGATCTGTGACCACCGGTGAGGAGATAGATAGAGTGGACACTGTCATCTTGTTTTGATATGGAGAGGGTGAGAGAGTGAGACGCGAGAAACTCTATCAAACAAGAGGCTATAATGGAGTAAAATAATCTCTCCATAGCAGTGGTTTTAAATAGAATACGTGTGTTCCCAGAAAAAAAGAAACGAAAACTAGCATACAATTTTTTAAGGGTCTGTCTAGGACACATCTAGATGTGACATAGTTATGTCACATATAAGTTGATGTCCACTCTGTTTGTGGTCTTTTCCTAGTTTTTTTTGTTTCTTGTTGCTACATTATATACTTGTGGGAGCTTAGATGTGATATCCTTAAATAACATCTAGATGTGAATTAGACAAACTGATTTTCTAACGTACCAAGAAAGAAAACTCGATCAAAAACACGCCCCCGCTTCCAGGTCGCGAGAGTCGTAGCGCACACACACATAGACATAGACATGCATATTCGTGTTTATGTAAAATTCCATTCCATCTCCATCTCCAATCATATTTGTCCAACTGGCACATTATTTACGTTGTTAATTATATATGCAGCAATATTAACGTACAACATCTCTTGTTTGCGCACGTCTGGACCGCTGCCACGGCCGGTCCTGACCAACCCGAACCCTCTTCATCACCCGCGCGTGCTTCCCGCCCGAAATGGTCAGTGCCGCATTCATGCCCGGCCAGAGCGGACGCGACCTCTCACTGACGCCGGCATTGATTGCAGCGCGCCAACCGAGAGAGCATCGCCCGCGCCGCTTCCAGGTGCACGCGGCTGCACCGCGTTCAAAGGTCGCAATAGCCGGCTACAACATGCGCGATCTCTTCCAGTAGTAAGTTCTTGGGAGTCCGTGCTACAGCTAGCTGTCCTCCCCCAACTCGTCAATCTCTTCCGGTAGTGCTAGTACTCCATGGCGCGATCCATCGACAAGCAGGCGGGAAAGTTATGGTATACTACTGGTTTGCGGTGAGTGGCATGCCGAGCGACCGTGTGGGGTCGAGCCGTGGAGGAGGGTGAGACACGAACACGACAAACGTGATTTAAACGTTGGTTTTGCTCGATGGCGCGATCCAACGAAATGAAACGTTGGTTTCTCTCTGTTTCCATTTTTTCTCCAGAAAAACGGAAACTTTTCCACTCCATTTTCATTCCTATTCCAAGGTTGCCCTGTTACAACATTCCATCAAATACAAAGGAAAACTAACACGCATGCTGATGCATCTCAATGATTCACAGATCATAGCCAATATTTACTTCACAACTAAAGAAAAAGTTGTGAGAGCGTGTACGATAGAAAAACTACTGATGGGGTCACTACGACTTAAACCCTAAACCCTAAACATGATTTAATTTCCTGGCCAGGTAGAACCTGTTGAAGGAATGTGCTAGAGGGAGATTCTTTAGTGAGAATGTCAGCAACAATAGAAGCAGCACTCTTTGGTTCTCCACCTTCTGGTACCTCTTGTTCCATAGCACTTTCCATGTCGTGAAGGAAAGACGGCTGGCACCCTCGGATCATACGATGCTTTTGTGCAGTTCCACTAAAATTGACCTGAGCATCCCTGATGGCAAAGATATTGAAGAAGTGTGATTAGAATAATAGTACTGGCACTAGTTCATGAGACATAAACTCATCACAAATATAAGCCGGTAGAAGTAGAGAAAGATCGACATGGAGATGGAGCTACGACATTGGAGCAAGCCGGCTCCAAAAGGAAGATGGACTACCTGGGACGTCGGGCTGTAGCTAGAAGGGCGCTTGGGACGCGGCATCGGCCCATACCGCGGTGACCCCCGATTGGGACGCACCGACTGTGGGTTTTCTCCCTCGCCGATGTCGACCGCGTCTACGCAGAACATTGTTCCCTTCCCCCAGCTGCGGGATCAGGCCCGTCATTCTATGCTTGTGAAGAGAGCAACCTAAGCAAGCAGGCTTGTAGCTTAGGCTCCTTCTAGTGTATATATAGTGGTTTTCTTTTTCTCTCCATATCAACCATTTTATATTGCGTACGTGTCATTCAAGAGTGAAATGATGGTTGCTTCTTCTGACTAACTTACTGTGTGATTTGACTGCTCCTTAGTGGCCCCTACATGTACCCCCCTATGTGTATGCAACAGTCACACGTACACATGGACGCAAAAATGCGCGTGACGCCTTAATGCATGCATGTACGAGCACACGATGGAACACACACGGTCACGCTCAAGTGCTCAACCTACACGTGCATGCACACACATACTCAGTCAGGGTGAGCTAGTGACCGTATGAACACCGGAAAATATATATATTGAGCGCAATGAGCGTATTATGAAGTCCACTGACCATATTTTTACAAATATACAGTGAAAGACAATGTATTTATCTCGTTTAAAATTAAGCCATATTAACAGGAGAGGAGGCAGCATGGACTAGCATTACTTTGTTGTGTCCCGTCAACTTGCCAAACGAGGAGAAGGTTGCAGGGCGGGAGAATCTTGCGCGCGGTGGCTCGTAGGACAAGGAGAAACTTTTGACTAATGCAAGCTCTCCCTCGCTCAGGCAGTGGATGTGCAACAGTTAATTCGGTGTCAGATTGCCAGAAGCATACACTATACTACTAGTGCTATTATTGTTCGACTTCCCGAACAGCCAAGCGCAAAGTTTACTAGTACTACTACTATAGTCCATAAAGGTACGTACTATACTAGTACTAGGAACCGGATGGAGGAGCGTCTGCACTCTTATTATAATTTTAAAATGTGATAAAGCAATCTTCAACACATTTGGTTCTCTTCGAGGGTTCTCGCATGTGATAATGGAAGTTGATTGCATGGAACACTTGCCACAATTCTCGCTTAATTTTGGCTCATATCCTGTTACAAATAGTAGCGCTCAGTAATATTTCCTCTTTTTTTGTTATTCAGCATGTAAACAGGTCAGCAAACCTTGCGGCGCATCTTCGTGCGAACCGTGCTTGCTGCACTTTGAATGTGGCCGAGAGCTGGCTTGATGAAACACCTCGCTTCCTACTTCTTTTTTTGCGGGGTACCTTGCTTCCTAGTGACCAGTGTCTTGGCTGATCATCCTAAGAATGCTTATATATGAATAAAGCTCTCTCATTTACCCGCAAAAAAGATTAAGCCATATTACCGGAAAGGAGGGAGTATGGACTAGCACTACTTTTTGGTGTGTCCCGTCAACTCGCAGAATGAGGAGAAGCTTGCAGGACAAGGTGAAGCTCGCTTACGCCTTTTGACTAATGCAACCTACCCTCGGTGGACATGCATCAGTCCATTCGGTGTCAGATTGTCAGAGGCATACACTGTAGTACCCAACATGCGGAATACCATCATTGTTCGACTTCACGAAGGGGCGAAGAGCCAAGCGCAGTAGTATGTGTACTTGGTTTTGCACCTTCATACTACTCCACCCTCCGTCATAGTTTACAGGGCGCGCTTCATTATGATGCATTTCTCTCAATGCATTTCCACCACCAGAGAGACTTTAGACGCGTTTGGTATAATGCTCAATTAATTAGGGCGTGATAACCGCAATCAAGTCCACAATTTTCTCTCCATGTACTGTACTACTACGGAGTGCATGCATGTGTGTACCCGGGGTGGAAGCACTGCATGCATGTGTGTACGCATTATTCCCTCTAGTAATAGACGCTGTGCTAGAACTACCAATGCTATTTTTCAGGCCGATCGCTAGTCGCCTTGGTCCCATAGATTTTTTTTCCTTTTTTCTGAAGCGCGCTGTATAAATAGTGACGGATGGAGTAGTATGAGCGGATTCAAAGAAGAGCGTATTGATGGTTGCTTCTTCAGAGCAACTTACAGTGGAAAGGTGGGGCTTATGATTTGACTGCTCATTACTCATTATTAATGCGGCGCAACGACCGGGCTGAGTCTCCCATGCGGTTGTGCACTACCCCCTCGATTCTTAAATATACTCCGGAGTATTTGTCTTTCTAGAGATTTCAACAAGTGACTACTCAAATATTTGTCTTTTTAGAGATTTCAAATGGACTGGCACATACAGATGTATATAGACATATTTTAGAGTGTAGATTCACTCATTTTGCTCCATATGTAGTCACTTGTTGAAATCTCTGTTAAGACGAATAGAATATTTAGGAACGGAGGGAGTACACATACGAAGCAAAATGAGTGAATCTACACTCTAAAATATGCCCGTTTGAATTTGTAAAAAGACAAATATTTAGGAACGAAGGAGTATAATTTTGTGCATGGCACATGGACCCGGATGATGAAGAGGCTTCTGGCAATGCTATCAAGCTTCCATCATTTGTTTACATAATTGACGTACTATACAAATAATTTTCCAGCGACGTGAAATTGTACAATGGTGTGAGCTTTCAGCTTTTGTTTCACGTGTCTTGCCATTGATGCTCTTTCGGAAACAATAAAAACTAACTTCCTTGCTAATGCATGTCAATTATTAGCAGATCAGAGCTAATAATTACATCACAACTGAAGACAAAGTTGTGAGAAGGTGTTAAATTAAAATTGATCCATGCTTTCATTGGCGGCAACGTCCCCCTAGCTCTGTCTAAATCAACAAGGCATGTTGGGAAAAAAGTAGCTGTCTGGAGAATGCAACATTCCGATCATTTTGTGCAGCTCCACTAAAATAGAGCTGAGCGTCTCTGTTCCAAAGATATCAAGTGTGATTACGATAATAGAGGACTGCTGATGAAACAATAAACACACAAATAGAAGTCGGTCACCTTTGCAGTCTATCTTAAGACTAACTAGTTGGAGAAGATTAGGCTCAGAGTTGGATGAGGAGGATAGAGCAAAACCAATCTCCCTTTGTGCAGTCGCACTGAAATGTAGAGACGTTGCCCGTGTGACATTTTAGTACAACTGCACAAAACACTCTTAAGAAAAAAGTGATTTGTGCAGTTCACCAAAAGGTCGCAATAGCAACAACGTGAAATGGATAGCCCTGTTTGCAAAAAAGAGGTAGAAAGGAAACAATTATTGGCCAATAACAGTTGATGACACATGCGACGACAAAAAAGATGCACATTCCTTGTCCTAAGGGAAGATAACAACACGGTTGTGTTTGTCTAAAACGGTGTGAGGACGAGAATGCAATATGGAAAGTACGCCGGACGAGCTACGTTTTGGGCAAAGAACTATGGAAGATCCACATGCAGCGACGTGGGAAAACGAGCAGTGGAGCAAGGCCGGAGGGGATACCTGGAGGTTGTCGGGATGTAACTAGGTGAGCAGCGGTGGGCGGAATCTGCGAGCAGGTGGCGTAGGCCCTACCACGCCGGAGCTTGGTCAGAGAGAACGGCGTGTACCGCAAATTGGGACGTGCTGCCTCGGCGCCGTCGAACGGAGAAACGATGCACTTCCTCCCTTTCCCCCGGCGGACGGGATGCGGCCGGATCAGTGACCAACGGTGAGAGAGAGAGGCCACCGCACTCCCTTTCCCCCGGCGGACGGGATGCGGCCGGTTCAATGACCAACGGTGAGAGAGAGAGAGAGGCCACCGCACTCCCGTTCCCCCGACGGACGGGATGCGGCCGGATCAGTGACCAACGGTGAGAGAGAGAGAGAGAGGCCACCGGAGCCTTGTGTGAGATACTCTAAAGAGCGGACTACCTTTTCCTCCATAAAAATCATTTTATATTCTGTGTACGTGCCATTGAGCACTATAACTTTATTTAAAAATAATGTGGCAACGCGTCAAGTCGAACTTTGTTTCGTGCACGCGCAGTACACAACCTCCCTAGGTAAACAACCGCTACATGCATTCAAATTAGCACGTGGGTTGCCATTTCGTAAAGAAATGAGCTCCACCATGTACCCGCGTGGGTGTGGCTGGGCACGAAGTGCGAGTACGTGCACGGTGCACCTATTCTCTTCTTGTATACGTACACCACCTGTGTGGGGTTGTGTGAGAAGATACAACCCTAGAGAGATATAGTGTGTGGGTTCTTGAGAGTTTTTGGGGGGGTCAATCAAAAAATTCAACATATGCAATGTGTGGGAAATAGAGTCCTGGATATAACATATATATAGAGGGGGCGACCACGAGAAGAGAGTGGAGGTATCATCGGCTTGAGGTGTCCATAGAATCGAAGAGAGGGATGATGTGTATGTGTGCGCGCGCGATCGACAAAAAGAGTGCCATCGAATTTGTGTGTGCCCACGTCAAAGATATAGAGTGGTTGGCCTACTGGAACGTGAGATGGGACATGTGCAGTTTGTCTCTGTGGCATGGATACCTACCTACAGCGCTTGACTATCGGTGTGTGGTGGGGGAAGAGGGAGGCCCAATTAACTATAGAGGTACAATGGCTGGTATATTGTGTGGAGGAGGAGAGAGGCCTACCTCATGTATTAAGGAGATCGATCTGCCTCATGTATTAAGGGAGATCGATCAACATCCATGCATATGTGCAGGAGATGAATAAGGTTGGGAGAGAGATAGAGCTAGAGTGTTGGAGGGGGTGGTAGTGGAGTTGCTTCTAACAAATGGTGGGATAGGCTTGCTAGACAAACGGAGGGCACGCCCGCAATATCAATAAGAGAGGAGATGGCTGCTTGTTGTCTGTGCACGTGCGTGTCAGAGACGGGTCAGGAGGCATGCACGAATGATGAGGGGGTACGATGTGGCTGTGGTAAGCAGACGTAACTACATAGGAAGATCAATCGCCCTTTGTAAGAGAAAGGAGAGACATAACTTGTGAGATACGTCGATCGGTGGGGGGTAGTTAAAGTCGATCTAGGTATATGTTGGGAGATCGATCGGTATACATGCATGTGTGTGTTAGAAGCAAATGAGGCACGCAGAGAAGGATAGAGAGAGAGGGATGCATGTAGGAGGTGGTACGAGAGGCATACTATATCGAGGGGTAGGAGTGTGCGAGTACGAGAACGATGAAAAGAGTGGTGGGAGTGAGTCATGGTCGGTGACAAGAGAAGAGGGGAAGCTTGTGTTTGTGCTAGGCACACCTCACTAGAGAGGCATATCGATCGATGTGTGCCGTAAAGAAGGAGCTGGGGGGGCCTACACACACCGTGGGTGAACGACCTAAAGTGAAAAGATGAATTTGCGCGATGGAGCTAGAGAATGCTGAGGGAGGGTGAGAGGGATGTGGGCGTGTGCATGCACAAGAGAAAGTTAGCGCTAGCTACAAACATAAGAGGGTTGTGTGGGTGTAAAAGACGGATAGAGATCATACATACTTTATTATAAAAAGCGAATTCGTATATTTGAAGAATTTATCATAGTGTTTCAAACCGACGGATGTGTGAATATATATAACGGTGATACACATGGTGTGGTTATGAACATGCTATACTACATTTAATATATTTTATTTGTACTCTTATAAAAAATGGAGTTGTTGATGATGGTCTGCCTGCCATCCTGCATTATAGGCCGTCTGATTTATATCTGGCGGATAGCAAGGAAACTATGATGGTTGAAGTTGCCAACAATCATGATTGTAGATTCTTATTGAAATAGAGAAACGAATTCAAATTTAGTTCGAATTGCAGTGGTAGTATAGACATTTGGAATGCACTAAAATGTTTGTATGAGTAGTTTACATGCATTATACAGCAAGCGAAAAAATTTAATCGGACATAACATGGATTCATACTCCCTCCTTTCATCTATATAGGGCGTAATGAGATTTTAAGACCGCCTTTGACTATTGACAAGATTAATAGTACATGACATGCACAATGTGAAAATTATATCATTGAAAGAACCTTTCACAGACGAATTTAACGGTGTGCTTTGTGTAAGTTGCATGTCATATATCATTGCTCTAATATTTGGTCAAAGTTAGCATCGAAAAACACATTAGGCCCTATATAGATGGAAGGAGGGAGTAGCTTTGAATAGCATTTGTATAGTAAAATGGGGCAAGACTCTCTCTTTGTGTGGTGTGAATAGTTTTATTTTTTTTGTTTTCTTTTTGGTTGAGGTAAGTGCGAATTGATTTGGTACGTACAAGTACAATATTACTACACGTTAGGCTTGTCCCTAAAATTCAACCCGCGTCTTGTTATATCCCGAAAATTCAGATATCGTGCTCCCAAAACTGGCGCCTTCACAACCCGCGCCTTGCTATCCCGAAATTACAACGCGCGCGAAAACTCCCTCCAGCTGCCAAATCCCGACACGCGAAATCCCCCTTGTAACCCTGAGCCAAAAGGGCCGCTAGTTCAAATCGGTGGGGGGGGGGGGTACTTTTGTAACACACCCTACATTTTGGACAAGCGCGTTCCTAAGTCATGCTTCACCCCCTCCCACCGCCCCCTTTTCGCCATTCAAAATCCCAGGCCGCCATAACCTCTCCGCTCCAGCCGCGAAACCCCACCCTCCTCCGCCGCCACGTCACCGCTGCCCAACCGGAGCCTCTTCCCCGACGATGTCGTCCATCGCAACAGCTCGATGTCCCTCGTCCACCTCCCCGGATGAGGATCCGTCGTCCATCTCGCCGTCCTGCCGGTTCAGCCGCCCCGTCCTCCACCTCCAAGGAGCTGCTCCAACGATCGCCTCGTCTATCGTGGCTGCTCCATCCCCACCGCGCCGCCTTAACCTGCTCCACCGGAATCGTAGCATCCTCACCGACTCCTCGGACGAAGCCGAGGCCTACTCGGCGCCACCAAAGAGGTTGTACACTCATCGCATCGCACCTTCTCCTAAACTCGACCTCCCAGCGCCGACGGTGCTCCATCCCGCACCCCCATGGAGCGGCTACCTTGAAGCCGGCGCCGCGGGCAACATCTCCACGGCGGCTCTCCCCCCAGTGCAAGGCCCCTTCGGAGGCGGCATCCATACCAGCTGGATCTGCTGCTGCTGCTCCGGCTCTCGCTCGATCGCTCGCTCTCCCAGCTGTTGCTGCTGCTCTCCCCCTCGCTCGTGCTGCTGCTCTGCTCTGATTAAGCCACACTTTAGTCGACTGAATCGACTTTTGGGTCAATCGATTTTTAGGGGTTGGGGGCTCTCCGGGGTTAAGGAAGAACCACCAGCAGCGGGCACGGGGGCTCGCCGGAGAGGTACCCCACTATCTATCTTAGGGCTCAGGGTGGGGCGGGGGGGCTAGAGGGCTGGCCGGGGCGGCGGTGGCGAGTTGTTTCGGGGCGGCGAGGTGGTGCTGGGGCCGGCGGTGAGGCCGGTGGTGGCTGGCGGCTCAGGGGGGGTGCAGGTTGAAGATGAACTGCAGGCCATCCCTAAACTACATGTCAAGTGCCTCTCTGCTACCATTGCATTCAGTTTCGACAGTAGCATTCAGATTCCACGGTAAATTTCAGTTTCGACAATTAAGTTCAGAGTCAACAGTTTTTACCTCATCTATTGTAGTCAGGTGGTTTTTGGTGATGTTAATTTTACATCCATTTTACATCATCTATTGGAGATGCTATTAGAATCCCACTTGAGATTGACGATGTCTGTCTTGTGCTGCTTCAGCCTTGACGTCTTACGGCTCACTGGAGCTGCTCCAACGATAGAACGATCCATCACAATAGAGCAGCGCCCTGGACGCCGTCTACATCGCCCTCAGATCTTCCTCCACACCTCCGACAGCCACCTCTGCCTCAACTGCTTCAGCGACCAACCCAATGATGCTGAGGTCGACACGGCTACGGTAAAGAGGTTGTACACTTGTTGCATCACTTATTACTATACATTCACGTCGATCCATTAGGGCTATTTTGGTTCAACGGAAAAACATCGATCCACTGGTTGTTACCATCACTCTAAATTTCTGCATGCTCTCCTTACATAATCTCACCATATTTTTTCATATGCATGTCAGATATTGTACACAGTCATGCTGAACATGTAGAGAAAAAGAGAAGAGTTTTGCGCGGCAATACAATGTCATGCAGACATCGCTCCATGGTGGGTTCAATGGCAAACCCTCCCCACCCCTCTCCAGATTGTAATACAGAGGAAGATATCTGTTCTGAGGTGGATTTGGATGCCGATGACCACTCCTATTTACCCCCCAAGGTGTTTGCTCTACCTTGTCATGATGATGTTAGTCATATCATGCATATGTTGCCTTGCAGTGCCTACTTTTGACATCATATATTTCATCTCCTTAGTTTAGACATGTTCTGTAATGCCACCTGTTTAGTTTATATATCATATATGGGAATTATGCAGTCTCATGTCTTTTAGCCAGCCATAATATATGTGAAATGTGCAATGCCATCCTGTTTAACCAGACATCATATATTTGAATGATATCTTGCCCATCCTTTTCTTTATTACATTTCCATTTGTCGACAATGTTTGTACATTAAACTACTCTTCTTGTGAATCAGCCATTTGGGTGGGAGATGGAAAAATCAAGAGTGAAAACAAGGCCTTCAGAGCAGACAGTGCTAACTGTCGAAGCAGATCTCTTGTTGGGTCCCGATAGCTCCTCAGAGATGGATTCAGAGACAGATGACCAGTCCTATTCCCCCACTGAGGTGTATGCTCTAACTTGGCACGATTATACTGCTCATATCATGCATACGGTGTCTTGCATTGCATAGTTTAGACATCATATATACAATATTCAACACCATGTTCTTAGTTCAGACATCATATCGAATGCCCTCTATTTAGCATATAAATCACATATGTGAATTAAATGATGCAATCATGATTACTTAGATAACATGTAGGTGAATTATGTCATGCGATCCTGTTTAGTTATTCATCATATCTTTGAATTATGTTATGCTATGCTATCCAGTTTAGATAGACATCATATATGTGAAATTATGTCATGTTATCCGTTTTAGTTAAACAATATACATGTCAACTATTTCATGCCCTCTTTTTTCCACACTATCTATTGCATATGTCTCTCATACAATGTATGTACATTCAACTATGTTTCTGTTTATCAGCCATTTGAATTGGAGCGGTGATGCCAGTATCTAGCGGACTAAAAACACGGTCTTCAAATAAAATAGTGCTACCTCTTGGTGGAGATAGCACCCCGGTTGTACATGCACAAGAACTAGCCCTACCACACATAACCCGAACTCTCGCTGATTGTACCCTTACTACGATGGACAGAGAACCAGCTTCACCCAATCTAACCCCAACCCCAGCCGATAGTAACCCAGTTCCTGTTGACACAGCACCATCTCCACCACAGAGCTCCCAAACAAGAGCAATTAGTAAGGCAGCTCCAGTGCCCAAAGGGCAAGTACTATCACGGCGAACCCCAACTCCACCAGTTAGTACGTCTATTCCTGTGGAGGAAGCACAACCAGCTAGTCATAGTTTAGCATCTATCGCATTTGATGTTGTTAAATCGTATGTGTGTATCTTCCCATCTTGGAAATATTATACTGAAGATGACGGAAAATGCCAGTTGCAGGTGTTTGTCCAGGATTTATGTGTAAGTAATGTTATTCATGGCAATTACTTTACTTCGTCCCATACATCCTACCTCCATGATGGTTATAATACAACAAATTTTCCCATTTTTCTCTATAGAGAAGGACCGATTTGGAAACTCAAGATGAGGTAACCTGATACCTCTGCTATCTTCAAGAATGCTTGGTGGCAGTATCGGAATTACCTGAAGAAAGCGTACTTCACTGGCAAAGAAACTCATCAAATTCCCTTACGTTCTCTTGAGACACATTTACTGGACGATGACTAGGAACGCCTTGTTCTATACTGGTCCTGAACCAAGAATGTGGTAAGGTCTATGAGCTCATTTTCTATTTTTAAGTATTATATTCTTGTGTCTTACTGTACTCTATTCATGTAGAACAAGTGCCTAAACTTGAAGAACAACTGTTCTAGTTTAGGATTCCATTGCTACCATAGGACATAGATATATGTTTGTTTGATGCTTTTATTATGTACTAGTACTTGGCAATAGGAGACTTGGTAGTTTAATCTTGTCCACCTTACTAATGAACTGGTTCACCAAAATGAGTTTCATATACTAGTACATGCTAAACTTGTTATGTGTCTGCTTGTTTCTTCTTTTAGAATGATGACAGAATATTGGGGAAGAGTGCCTTATTAAGCAACGGTAAAGGAAGTAATGCAGATAAGGTTCAGGATAGTGACACATCCTGTCTTGGTTTAGTGTTGGAGTTACTGGCCACTACAGCTTGCACAAGCTATTCAAACTCACTGTCTGAATCAGTTCGGTTTGTTGAGTCTCAACTACAAGCTGAAAGACATCGATCAGCTGTGCTGCGACAAGAAGCAGAAGGACTGCGGAAGTCCCTAGAGCATTCAGATGCATACTTTCTAGTGTAACAGCAAGCGTTGGAGGATTTTAGCGCCAAACAGGACAAAGCTAATTAGCTTGCTAAGCTTATTGCCAGCATGGTGGATACCCATGATAACGTTTCTTGAGCTCTTCTGAAGTTGTTTCAGTTATGCTCTTGTTCTGCTGCCGCGTTTATTTGCACTCGTGGCCAATTTTGACGGCCAGTGTATATGATATGCTGCTTTGTTCCCTATATTTGCACTGGTGGCGAACTTTGATGCCCAGTGGATGTAATATGTGTAATAGCCGTGATAGCCTAGCATTAGTAGCTTGCTTATTTATTTCCTTGTTGTCTTGTTTATTTGTTTGCTTGTAGTCATTGTAGTTCTTTTCCCGTAGTTAACTAGTGGCTGCAATAACCTATTTTTTAAAACTAGGCCACAATAACCATGGGCTAATAATTACTGTAGTGACACTGGGCCTCCTACGGGCCATAGAAACAATGGGCCTTCTATGGGCCATAGAAACAGTAGGCCTTCTACGGGCCGTAGAAACAATGGGCCTTCTATGGGTTGTGTCATCAATGGGCCTTATACGGGCCGTATGATCGATTGGCCAAACATGGGCCAATAACAGGCCGCATTATGGTCGTAAACAGGCTAGAGTTGGAATCGTCTGTTCATGGGCCGACCGTAACGGGCCATCGTTAATAGGCCGTATTTGATGACGCTATGAAAATGGCCCAACTTATTAACGGACCACAAACGGGCCGACTGTAACCACGGGCTGAATTTGGCCCACAAGCAGAAAATGACAGTAACGGGCCGTAAGTAAACGAATGCTGGAAATGAGCCCAAGAATAAATGGGCTCTGAGAAGGCCGAAAGATACATGGGCTGGAAACGGCCCAACGGAATAACGGGCCGTTAATGGGTATAAAGTGATACACTGTTCATTACGGGCCAGTTTCACCACGGGCCGTTAATGGGTGTAAAGTGATACACTATTCATTACGGGCCAGTTTCAGCATGGGCCGTTAATAGGCCAAGAGTTACATAGGGACTCATATGGGCCGAAAGACGTCATGGGCCATACATGGGCCAGAAGTGAAAACAGGTTGGAATCATATTGGATGGCCCAGATGACGCTACTGGGCCTAATTCAGATAGGGCGTAACGGGCCTTGGCTTAGCGGGCTGTAAATGGGCTATATGCGAACAGGTCGTTAACAGGCTTTCCATGGGCCGGCCCGCCACCTTTTGACCAAGTCAAACGGGTCGGCCTTTTCACAGGAATGGGCCTCTGTTGGGCCGTGCCACGTGTCGACGTATCATAGGCGCCTTCCGTCCAATGAGTGGTTGACATCTGTCCCAACGATGAGCCGACACGTGTTTCCTCCAGCCAATGATGATTTTACACGTGGAAAATCCCCATTGGTCGGGGCTGTTAACGGGTTATCGGATCCAAAACCCGACCCGATAGCTTAACGGCGTTCCGTTATGGTGGATGCCACGTGTCGGTCACCCTTGACGAAAGCACTTCTGTGACGCGCGATTTATCGTCATGGAAGTGGACACTTCCGTGATGATAATTTTGGTAATGTCATGGAACACTTCTACGACAGCACAGGTATGACTATCTTGATTCTGTCATAAATTTGTCATGGATGTACATGCATGACAAAAAAGCGACCTACTGTGACAAACACGTATCATCACGGAAGTGTATTTTTTTGTAGTGGAGGGACGAGGCAGAACAGTTTCCTCCATCGTTCAAAATGGGCGTCACAGCTCAGGAATAGCTCACAAAGAACAACGTAACCCGCAATGTGCAGGATGGAGGCAGGAGTGAAATTATGAAGTTGGAGGCCATAATACTCCGGAAGTCCTCGGGGGAATGGGTGGATTGGAAATCCGACACCTCTTAGAAAGTAGGGAACGAAGCACACTAGTTCCCCCTGGATGGATTGGGGAAATTCTCCGCCTGAACCCCGCCATTAAAGGACGTCAATCCTGCTCGGACGGGGACTAGATCCACGGGGGGAAGAAAGCCCTGCGTTTGCAGCTTCGTCAGCTAACCGTGAGATATGGAACATCTCTCCCAATCACCTTTTTTGGAGCCGTGGGGACGGGAGGAAGAGCTGGGAGCGCTAGCCATGTTGGAGTGGTTCCTCCTAGAAAACTCTGAGGATTTTTCCGCAGGGTGTGGAATGGATCTGAGATCTAATCTCTTTAAATAGGCGCATTTCTTGTATGGTCACGGTGATATGTGCAAAAATACCCCTACCTCTCGTATTCGCTCGACACGTGGAAGGTGAAGTCAGGAAGGCGTGGAAGCCGATGGGCGCGACATTAAATGGAAAGCTAAATAATGCTCTTTAAGTCAGGGACTTTGAAGTAATCGGAGGAGGAACCCGCCTTGCAATGCCAAAGACAATCTGCGCGTCGGACACCTCGTCATTGAAGCCTGGTTCAGGGGCTACTGAGGGAGTCTTGGACTAAGGGGTCCTCGAGCGTCCGGCCTGTTGGACATGGGCCAGACTGATGGGCTATGAAGATGCAAGACCGAAGACTCTCACCCATGTTCGTATGGGACTCTCCTTGGCGTGGATTCCAAGTTTGGCATTTGGATATGAAGATTTCTTTCTCTATAACCGACTTTGTATAACCCTAGTCCCCTTCGGTGTCTATATAAACTGGAGGGTTTGGTCCGTAGAGGCAGAGACAATCATAATCATATAGGCTAGACTTCTAGGGTTTTAGCCATTACGATCTCGTGGTACATCAACTCTTGTAATACTCATATTCATCAAGATCAATCAAGCAAGAAGTAGGGTATTACCTCCGTAGAGAGGGCCCGAACCTGGGTAGACATCATGTCCCCTGTCTCTTGTTACCATTGACCCTAGACACACAGTTCGGGACCCCGTACCCGAGATCCGCCGGTTTTGACACCGACACCCAGTGCCAGTTGCTGTTTTTTGCTTGTTTTTTAGATCATAGGAAATCAATATCAAACGGTGTCCAAACACCGCAAAACTTTTTGGATATTTTTTATGGACCAAAACACCCAGGATGGGCTAGAGAAGCACCTGGGGGTGCCATGAGGGGAGGGACAACCCACCAGGGTGCGCCTTGGGGCCCAGGCGCACCCAGGTGGGTTGTGCCCACCTCGGTGGCCTCCCGCACCGCCTCTTTATCCTATAAATTCCCAAAAATTCCAGAAACCCTGGGGGTTAACCTAGATCAGAAGTTCCACCGCTGCAAGGCTCTGTAGCCACCAAAAACCAATCTAGACCCCGTTCCAACAGTCTGCTGGAGGGGGGAATCATCACCGGTGGCCATCTTCATCATCCCGGCGGCCACCACGATGAGGAGGGAGTAGTCCACCCTCGTGGCTGAGGGTATGTACTAGTAGTTATGTGTTTAATCTCTCTCTCTCTTGTGTTCTTCAGATGTCACGATCTTGATGTATCGCGGGCTTTGTTAATATAGTTGGATCATATGGTGTTTTCCCCTCTCTATCTTGTTGTGAATTGAGTTTTCCCTTTGAGATTTCGTTTTATCGGTTGAATACTTTTATGGATTTGAGAGCACTTGATATAAGCCTTGCATATGAATACCCATGGTGACAATGAGGTATTATATTGATTCACTTGGTATATGTTTTCTCATCAACTCGTGGATTCCTGAGGTGACATTGGGGTAATCTATGCATAGGGGTTGATGCATGTTCTCGTCTTTGTTTCTCTGGTAGAAATCTTGGGGCACTCTTTGAAGTTATTTGTGTTGGATTGAATATTATGAATCTGAATTTGCTTTGGTGTTATTTTAGTACGAACTCTTGGTTAGATTGATCAGAAAGAATAGCTTTGTGTTATTTTAGTACGAACTCTAGGACAGATTGATTGAAAAGAATAGCTTTGAGGTGGTTTCATACCCTACAAAAAAATCGTCTTATGTTCTCCGCTAGATAGGAACTTTGGAGTGATTCTTCATTGCACGTTGAGGGACGGTTATATGATCCAATTATATTAGCATTGTCGATAGATTGCACTAGCGAAAGTACGGACCCTAGGCCTCATTTTCAAGCATTACAATATCGTTTTTGTGCTTCTTATCTATTTGCTACCTTGCTGTTTTTATTTATTTAGATTATAAAAATATATTTCTACCATCCGTATTACACTTTTATCACCATCTCTTCGCCGAACTAGTGCACCTATACAATTTGCCATTGTATTAGGTGTGTTGGGGACACAAGAGATTTCTTGTATTTGGTTGCAGGGTTGTTTGAGAGAGACCATCTTCATCCTACGCCTCCCACGGATTGATAAACCTTAGGTCATCCACTTGAGGGAAAATTGCTACTGTCCTACAAAACTCTGTGCTTGGAGGCCCAAGACGAGTCTACAAGAATAAAGTTGCATAGTAGACATCACTATTGCACCCACACATTATAGTCCTACTATCTTTTTGAATTCTCCCACTACACTATATCGGAGAATTTTGCACTTATTAAGGATTACATTGATGGGTTGCCTTTTACTGTTGCACATGATGATTATGATGAATATAATATGCATGTGCTCATTGCTCCTACTTGAAACTATTATGTGAGAGGAACTACGTCTCCGCCTCTTTATGTTTCCAACACAAAAAAATGCAAGAAACCGCTTATGCTATGTATTGGCCTTTACTTGTGTGCATGAATTGTCTTATATGACATGCAGATGCATAGGAAGAGAGTTAGACTTCGTCGTTGCATGATATATATATATATATATATATATATATATATATATATATATGTTTATTTGTGCTCACTACTAAATGCCAAATCATTGTTAATTAAAATTGGATTTGATATACCTTGGGATCCGGGTGGATCCATTACTTGAGCACTTTATGCCTAACTTAATGGCTTTAAAGAAAGCGCTGCCAGGTAGATAACCCGGAAGTTTTAGAGAGTCATTTATTTCTGTTGAGTTCTTTTATAATGTTTAAAAACAAAAAAATAGAGGGGAACTTAAAACTTCACAAAAAGAAAAGTGAAAGTGAGAAAAACGAACACCGTTGAAGTGGGGGACGTCCTTGAACTTTGCTCATGCCCATGGAAATTTTGTGAATCTCGATTATAGACACTTTTCAACCAAAATAATTATCCCCTTGTACAAATCCTTTGTATTGTAAAATTATTGTGCCAAGATTTGCCTTTAGGATGAGTAGATTGCTTGTTGGTATGTGCGGTGCAAAAACAGAAACTTTGGTTGTAGTGCGTGAATTTTCATTTTTACTGAAATGTCAAATATTTCTCAAACTTTTTGCACACTATTTCTATATAAGTTGTTTATTTCATCCTATTGTTTCAGAATTTTTGGAGTTACAGAAGTATGGTCAATGTTCAGATTACTACAGACTGTCCTGTTTAAGAGAGATTATGTTTTTTGATGCATTGTTTTGCTTGTTTTCATGAAACTATCGATTCTATCGGTGGTATAAGCCATGGAAAAGTTATATTACAGTAGCTACAATGCAAAAACAAAATATGAATTGGTTTGAAACAGTACTTAAAGTAGTGATTTGCTTTATTATACTAATGAATCTCAGGAGGTTTCTATTGAGTTTTGTGTGGATGAAGTGATCAAAGATCGAGGAGGTCTTGATATGAGAATAAGGAGGAGAGGATGCCCAAGGCACCCCAAGTAAATATCCAAGGAGACTCAAGCATCTAAGCTTGGGGATGCCCCAGAAGGCATCCCATCTTTCTTCAACAAGTATCGGTATGTTTTCGTTTCGTTCATGTAATATGTGTGAAACTTGGAGCGTCTTTTGTGTTTAGTTTTCATTTTTATTTTTTGCATCATGCTGGTATGAGATAGTCCATGGTTGATTTATAGAATGCTCATTGCACTTCACTTATATCTTTTGAGTGTGGCTTTATAGAATGCTTCATGTGCTTCACTTATATCATTTGAAGTCTGAATTGCCTGTTTCTCTTCACATAGAAAACAATTGTTTGTAAAATGCTCTCTTGCTTCACTTATATTTATTAGAGCATGGTATTTTGTAGAAAGAATTAAACTCTCATGCTTCACTTATTTCTATTTAGAGAGTCAACAGGAATTGGTCTATTGCATGGTTAGTCATAAAATCCTACATAAAACTTGTGGATCACTGAATATGATATGTTTGATTCCTTGCAATAGTTTTGCGATATAGAGATGGAATATGTGGGAGGTACTAGTAAATTGTGGTTAGTAAGAATATTGGTGTTAAGTTTTGTGATTCCCGAAGCATGCACATATAGTCTCTCGTTATGCTATGAAGTTGGAGCATGATTTATTATTGATCGTCTTCCTTTGAGTAGAGGTCGGGGGCGCTGATATGTCTCCAACGTATCTATAATTTTTTATTGTTCCATGCTGTTATATTATCAATCTTGGATGTTTTATAATCATTTTATAGTCATTTTCTATCATGTTTTGGTACTAACCTATTGACATAGTGCCAAGTGCCAGTTGCTGTTTTTTCCATGTTTTTTACATCGCAGAAAATCAACATCAAACGGAGTCCAAATGCCACGAAACTTTATGGAGATTTTTTATGGACCAGAAGGAACGTAATGGGCCCTGGCTGCACCTAGGGGGTGCTCCGAGGAGAGCACAACCCATCAGGGCGCGCCAGGAGGCCCAGGCGCGCCCTGGTGGGTTGTGCCCACCTTGGGTGCCCCCTGGACCGCCTCTTTGCTCTATAAATACCCCAATATTCCCAAAACCCTATGGGAGTCGACGAAATATTCATCCAGCCGCTGCAGAGTCCAGAACCACCAGATCCAATCTAGACACCATCTCGGATGGGGTTCACCACCTCCATTAGTGCCTCACCGATGATGCATCAGTAGTTCTTTGTAGACCTTCGAGTCCGTAGTTAGTAGCTAGATGGCTTCCTCTCTCTCTCTCTCTCTTGATTCTCAATACAATGGTCTCTTGGAGATCCATATGATGTAACTCTTTTGCGATGTGTTTGTTGGGATCTAATGAACTTTGAGTTTATGATCAGATCTATCTTTTTATATCCATGAAAGTATTTGGGTTTCTTTGATCTCTTTTATGCATGATTGCTTATAGCCTCGTATTTCTTCTCTGATATTTGAGTTTTGCTTGGCCAACTTGATCTATTTATCTTGCAATGGGAAGAGGTGCTTTGTAGTGGGTTCGATCTTAGGGTGCTTGATCCCAGTGACAGAAAGGGAACCGACACGTATGTATCATTGCTACTAAGGATAAAATGACGGGGTCTATCTCTACATAGATAGATATTGCCTACATCATGTCATCGTTCTTCTTGCATTACTCTGTTTCTCCATGAACTCAATACACTAGATGCATGTTGGATAGCGGTCGATGTGTGGAGTAATAGTAGTGGATGCAGGCAGGTGTCGGTCTACTAGTCTTGGACGTGATGCTTATGTAATGATCATTGCCTGGATATCGTCATGAGTATTTGAAGTTCTATCAATCTCCCAACAGTAATTTGTTCACCCGCCGCTTTGCTATTTTTCTCAAGAGAAGCCACTAGTGAAACCTACGGCCCCTGGGTCTCCTTCTCATATTATTTGCCTTTGCGATCTATTTTCCTTCGCTTTTATTTTCAGATCTAAACCAAAAACCCAAAAATACTTTGTTGCACTTTATTTTATTTGCGATCTATTTATTCAATCTACTACAATTTTCTCCCGTCCACGCGCCAATTTGTGGCACCGTTACCCGAAAGGGATTGACAACCCCTTTTAACACGTCGGGTTGCGAGTATTTGTTATTTGTGTGCAGGGGTTGTTTACATTGTGTTGCTTGGTTCTCCTACTGGTTTGATAACCTTGGTTTCATATCTGAGGGAAATACCTACCGCCGATGTGCTGCATCATCCCTTCCTCTTTGGGGAAATACTGACGTAGCTTCAAGCGACATCAGGCGCGCGATGGTTAACTCCTACCAACCTCCCCCTAGGGGCATGCGTAGTAGTACTTTTCTTCAAGGGCTAATAAACTTTTGCAATAAGTATATGAGTTCTTTATGACTAATGTGAGTCCGTGGATTATACACACTCTTACATTTCTGCAATTTGCTAGCCTCTACGGTACCGTGCGTCGCCCTTTCTCACCTCGAGAGTTGGTGCAAACTTCGCAGGTGCATCCAAACCCCGTGATATGATACGCTCTACCACACATAAGCCTTGTTATATCTTCCTCAAAATAGCCACCATACCTACCTATTATGGCCTTTCCATAGCCATTCCGAAATATATTGCCATGCAACTTCCACCGCTTCCATTTTGATCACTTGAGCATTCATTGTTATATTCCTTTGCGTGATCGTAAGATATCTTGCATGATATTTCCATGGCTTGTCCGTTTTTTATATCCTTGTTATGCTAGATCATTGCACATCCTGGTACACTGCCAGAGGCATTCATATAGAGTCATACTTTGTTCTAGGTATCGAGTTGTAATTTTTATTTATTTTGAGTTGTAAGTAAATAGAAGTGTGATGACCATCATTATTCATTATTAGAGCATTGCCCCAGTGAGGAAAGGATGATGGAGACTGTAATTCCCCCACAAGTCGGGATGATACTCTGGACAATGAGAGAAAAAAAGAAAAGAAAAGAAAAAGAGAGAAGGGGCATGCTAGTTCCACACTTGTGCTTCAAAGTAGCACCATGTTTTTCATATAGACAGTTTCCTATTTAGTTACTTTCATATACTAGTGGGAACTTTTCATTATAGAACTTGGCTTGTATATTTCGATGATGGGCTTACTCAAATGCCCGAGGTCTTCATGAGCAAGCAGTTGGATGCACACCCACTTAGTTTTCATACTGAGCTTTCATACACTTACAGCTCTTAGCGCATCCATTGCATGGCAATCCCTACTCCTTGCATTGATATTAATTGATGGGAATCTCCATAGACCATTGGTTAGCTGCGCCGATGTGAGACTTTCCTACTTTTTTGTCTTCTCTATATTTACCCCTATCAGCATACTATATTCCACCCGTAGTGCTATATCCATGGTTGTCGCTCATGTATTGCGTGAGGGTTGAAAAAGCTGAAGCGCATTAAAAAGTATGAACCAATTGCTTGGCTGACATCATGGTTGTGCATGATAAATACTTCGTGTTAAGAAGACAGAGCATGACAAGGCTTATGATTTTGTAGGGATAGCCTTCTTTAGCGTTGATATTTTGAAAGACACGATTGTTTGTTGGGATGTCTGAGTATTGATGTATTTATGTCAAATTATAGACTATTCCTTTGAATCCCTCATGTCTTAATATTCATGCCATGACCAGAAATATGATCAAGTTTATGCTAGGTAGCATTCCACATCAAAAATTATCTTTTTTTATCATTTACCTACTCGAGGACGAGTAGGAATTACGCTTGGGGATGCTGATATGTCTCCGCCGTATCTATAATTTTTTATTGTCATGCCAATATTATACAACTTTCACATATTTTTAGCAATATTTTATATGATTTACTGGACCGACCTATTGATCCCGTGCCAGTGCCAGTTTATGTTTGTTGCATGTTTTTTGTTTCATAGAATATCCATATCAAACGAAGTCCAAACACGATAAAAATTTACGGAGAATTATTTTGGAATATTTTTGATTTTTAGGTGGAATCAACGCAAATGGAGGCCCGAGTGTCGGGCACCCCCTGGCGCGCCCAAGTGTCTTGTGCCCTCCCCGTAAGTCGGTTGGGGCCCTTCTTCGGGGTGCAAGAAAGATAATTTATGGAAAAACATCTAAATTTTTTAGCGCAGTCGGAGTTATAGATCTCTGGGAATTTAAGAAACGGTGGAGGGCCAGAAAATAGGAACGCGAAATAGAAGAGAACAGAGAGGGAGATCCAATCTCGGAGGGGCTCCCGCCCCTCCGCCTCCATGGAGGCCATGGACAAGACGGGGAACTCTCCTCCCATCTAGGAGGAAGGTGATAACCCACAAGTCTAGGGGATCACAACAGTTTTCGAGGGTAGAGTATTCAACCCAAATTTATTGATTCGACACAAGGGGGGCCAAACAATATTCTCAAGTATTAGCAGCTGAGTTGTCAATTCAACCACACCTGGAAACTTAATATCTGCAGCAAAGTATTTAGTAGCAAACTAATATGATAGTAGTGGTAACGGTAGCAAAAGGTAACAGTATCAAAAGTAATGTTTTTGGTATTTTGTAGTGATTGTAACAATAGTAACAGAAAAGTAAATAAGCGAAGAACAATATATGGAAAGCTCGTAGGCAATGGATCGGTGATGGAGAGTTATGCCGGATGCGGTTCATCATGTAACAGTCATAACCTAGGGTGACACAAAACTAGATCCAATTCATCAATGTAATGTAGGCATGTATTCCGAATATAGTCATACGTGCTTATGGAAAAGAACTTGCATGACATCTTTTGTCCTACCCTCCCGTGGTAGCGGGGTCCTAATGGAAACTAAGGGATATTAAGGCCTCCTTTTAATAGAGTACTGGAACAAAGCATTAGCACATAGTGAATACATGAACTCCTCAAACTATGGTCATCACCGGTAAGTATCCTGATTATTGTCACTTCGGGGTTAACGGATCATAACACATAATAGGTGACTATAGACTTGCAAGATAGGATCAAAAACTCTCATATATTGATGAAAACATAATAGGTTCAGATCTGAAATCATGGCACTCGGGCCCTAGTGACAAGCATTAAGCATAGAAAAGTCATAGCAACATCAAGGTCAGAACATAGTGTATACTAGGAATCAAACCCTACCAAAACTAACTCGATTACATGATAAATCTCATCCAACCCATCACCGTCCAGCAAGCCTACGATGGAATTACTCACGCACGGCGGTGAGCATCATGAAATTGGTGATGGGGGATGGTTGATGACGACGATGGCGATGGATTCCCCTCTCCGGAGCCCCGAATGGACTCCGGATCAGCCCTCCCGAGAGGTTTTAGGGCTTGGCGGCGGCTCCGTATCGTAAAACGCGATGAATTCTTCTCTCTGTTTTTTCTCCCCGAAACCAAATATATAGAGTTGGAGTTGAGGTCGGAGGAGCTCCAGGGGGCCCACGAGGTAGGGGGCAGGCGCCCCCCACCCTCGTGGACAGGAGGTGGGCCCCCTGGCCTTCATCTTTTGCAAGGAGTTTTTATTATTTCTGAAAAGATGTTCCGTGAAGTTTCAGGTCATTCTGAGAACTTTTGTTTCTGCACATAAATAATACCATGGCAATTCTGCTGAAAACAGCGTCAGTACGGGTTAGTTCCATTCAAATCATGCAAGTTAGAGTCCAAAACAAGGGCAAAACTGTTTGCAAAAGTAGATACGATGGAGACGTATCAACTCCCCCAAGCTTAAACATTTGCTTGTCCTCAAGCAATTCAGTTGATAAACTAAAAGTGATAAAGAAAAACTTTTACAAAGTCGGTTTGCTCTTGTTGTTGTAAATATGTAAAGCCAGCATTCAAGTTTTCAGCAAAGATTATGAACTAACCACATTCACAATAACGCATAGGTCTCAAGTTTACTCATATCAATGGCATAATAAACTAGCGAGCAATAATAATAAAACTCGGATGACAACACTTTCTCAAAACAATCATAATATGATATAACAAGATGGTATCTCGATAGCCCTTTCTGAGACCGCAAAACATAAATGCAGTGCACCTTTAAAGATCAAGGACTGACTAGACATTGTAATTCATGGTAAAAGAGATCCAGTCAAGTCATACTCAATGTAAACTAACAGCAATGAATGCAAATGACGGCGGTGCTCTCCAACTGGTGCTTTTTAATAAGAGGAGGATGACTCAACATAATAGTAAAATAGATAGGCCCTTCGCAGAGGGAAGCAGGGATTTGTAGAGGTGCCAGAGCTCGGTTTTGAAATAGATGTGAATAATATTTTGAGCGGTATACTTTCATTGTCAACATAACAACCAAGAGATGGCGATATCTTCCATGATACACACATTATAGGCGGTTCCCAAACAGAATGGTAAAGTTTATACTCCCCTTCCACCAACAAGCATCAATCCATGGCTTGCTCGAAACAGTCCAACTAACAAGAGTCCCAGGGGGAGTTTTGTTTGCAATTATTTTGATTTAGTTTGCATAAAGCATGGGACTGGGCATGCCAGTGACCAGCCATTTTTCTCGTGAGTGAGGAGCGGAGTCCACTCCTCTTGAGAATAACCCGCCTAACATGGAAGATACAGACAGCCCTAGTTGATACATGAGCTATTCGAGCATACAAAACAGGATATTTATTTGAATGTTTAGAGTTTGGCACATACAAATTTACTTGGAACGGCAGGTAGATACCGTATATAGGTAGGTATGGTGGACTCATATGGAATAACTTTGGGGTTTATGGAGTTGGATGCACAAGCAGTATTCCCGCTTAGTACAGGTGAAGGCTAGAAAAAGACTGGGAAGCGACCAGCTAGAGAGCGACAACAGTCATCAACATGCATTAAAAGTAATCAACACCGAATGCAAGCCTAAGTAGGATATAATCCACCATGAACATAAATATCGTGAAGGCTATGTTGATTTTGTTTCAACTACATGTGTGAACATGTGCCAAGTCAAGTCACTTAAATCATTCAGAGGAGGATACCACCCTATCATACCACATCATAACCATTTTAATAGCATGTTGGCACGCAAGGTAAACCATTATAAGCTCCTAGCTAATCAAGCATGGCATAAGAAACTATGATCTCTAGTTGTCATTGCAAACATGTTTATCCATAATAGGCTAAATCAGGAACGATGAACTAATCATATTTACAAAAACAAGAGAGGTCGAGTTCATACCAGCTTTCCTCATCTCAGTCAGTCCATCATATATCGTCATAATTGCGTTTCACTTGCACGACCGAACGATGTGAATAATAATAATAGTGCACGTGCATTGGACTAAGCTGGAATCTACAAGCATTCAATAAACAGGAGAAAACAAGGCAATATGGCTCTTTTGTTAGATCAACAATAATGCATATAAGAGCTACTTCAACAATTTAATTATGGTCTTCTCCTATCGACCCCCAAAGAAAAGAAAAGAAATAAAACTATTTACATGGGAAAGCTCCCAACAAGCAGAAGAAGAACAGGAAATCTTTTTGGGTTTTCTTTTTAATTACTGCTACAAGCATGGAAATTAAACTAATTGAAATCTACAACTATTTTTTTGTTTTTCTTAAGGTTTATTAAATACACAAGAAGAAAGCATAAAAAGGGAAATAAACTAGCATGGATATTACAATGAAAAAGTATGAGCACCGACATCTAGCAATGAGTGTGTGAACATGAATGTAATGTCGGTGGGAAATACGTACTCCCCCAAGCTTAGGCTTTTAGCCTAAGTTGGTCTATGGCCACGGCTGGCCTGGCGGATATCCATAATAATAGTTGGGGTCTTATTGCGATGCAGTGGCTATCGCCTCCTGAGCTGCAGCGTGGCGACGAGCGGCCTCCGCCCTCCTCTCATACTCATCTACCTCCTCTCTGGTAATAACATATCTTCCTTTTTCCTGATAATCAAAGAAGGCAGGAGCAGGGAGAGTAATACGGACAACACGACATCTGTCAAAGATTAAGTGATACTGGAGAGGTGATTCATTCCTCTCAACAAACTGGTGGTGAACCATAGCATTAAAGTCTAGGTAAGCAGGGGGCAATTCAATATCATCATTGCGTTTAGTTACACCAAGAAAATCAACTAAGCGGGTTGCATAAATTCCACCAAAGAAATCTCCATTAAATCTATTCAGATGCAACCTACGTGCAACAATGGATCCCAAATTATAAGATTTATCTCCCAACACAGCACTCTTAAGAATACTAAGGTCGGGCACACACATGTGACATGCTTCATCTTTACCGTTAATGCATCTACCTATGAAGAGAGCAAAATAATGTATAGCAGGAAAATGAATGCTCCCTATGGTAGCTTGTGTTATAACTCTAGATTCCCCCACAGTTATACTAGCAAGGAAATCTCTAAATTCAGATTTGTGAGGTTCCCTGATACTACCCCATTGTGGAAGTTTGCAAGCAGTGGTAAAACCTCTAAGTCCATAGTGTAAGAATTTTCATAAAGATCAAACAGGACAGTTGGAGAATTACGCGAAGATGAAAATTCAAACCTCCTCACAAAGGAACTAGTGAGATAGTGATACTGGCTGCAATTCTCTTCCTCGAAGCTCACAAGATTAGCGTTACGCAAATACACGTTAAATTCTTCCTTAATCCCCGCTCGATCCATGAAGTCTTCTGAAGGCCATTCACAAGGACGCACTGGAGCGTCTCTTGGTGGCTCTTCATCAGCATCATGCATTGCAAGCCTGGGTCCTTGCTTCCTTGAAGAACCCCCTTGGTACATTTTCCTAAACATATTTCTTCCTCTGAAAAATTTCTGAAATTTTTAATAACTTTGAAATAAAAGTAGACCAAACTCAATAATATTGATAGCAACTATTCCTACAAGTGCCTAGAGCCTATATCATGCATCAAAACTACTTTTGACCATATAAATTTGACATGCAAGCTCAAGAACAGGGTCACCTAAGCAGCAAAAATTTGCAATGAATAAAGCACTAGAACAAAAACTAATTGGACCAATGGAGGAGTCACATACCAAGGAACAATCTTCCAAAGCAGTTTTGTGAGAGGTGCTTTGAGCAAGGAGATCCAAAATGGCAGCAAAATGAGCTTGGACTCGGTTTTGAGCTAGATATTCGTGTTTGTGGGAGGAAGAAGGAGTGTGTGGGTGCAAGAATAAGTGGAGGAGGGCCACCATAGGCCCACGAGGCAGGGGGCGCGCCCCTAACCCTCGTGGCCAGGTGCCAGCTCCTCCTGTTGTGTTCTCAGTGCCAAATATTCTCAAATATTCCAGAAAAAATCATATTTAAATTTCAGGGCATTTGAAGAACTTTTATTTTCGGGGTATTTTTATATTGCACGGATAAATCAGATAACATACAGAAAAATACTATTTGTATTTTGTTTAATATAATAACAGAAAGTAAGAGGAAGGTACGGCAGGTTGTGCCTTCTAGTTTCATCCATCTCATGCTCATCAAAAGGAATCCACTAACAAGGTTGATCAAGTCTTGTTAACGAACTCATTCCGAATAACATGGAACCGGAGAAATTTCGAATAACACTATGTTCCTCAATGGGGATATGCACATCCCCAATAATAAGAATATCATATTTCTTCTTGACAGTAGGAAGAGGAAATTCAAAACCTCCAAATATAATCGATGGAATTTTTCCAATAGAGTTGATACTATGAACTTGAGGTTGTTTCCTCGAAAAGTGTATCATATGCTCATTACCATTAACATGAAAAGTGACATTGCCTTTAGTGCAATCAATAACATCCCTTGCAATATTCAAAAAGGGTCTACCAAGAATAATAGACATACTATCGTCCTCGGGCATATCAAGAATAACAAAGTCCGTTAAAATAGTAATGTTTGCAACTACAACAAGCACATCCTCACAAATACCGACAGGTATAGCAGTTGATTTATCAGCCATTTGCAAAGATATTTCAGTAGGTGTCAACGTATTCAAATCAAGTCTACGATATAAAGAGAGAGGCATAACACTAACACCGGCTCCAAGATCAAATAAAGCAGTTTTAACATAGTTTCTTTTAATGGAGCATGGTATAGTTGGTACACCGGGATCTCCAAGTTTCTTTGGTATTCCACCCTTAAAAGTATAATTAGCAAGCATGGTGGAATTTCAGCTTCCGGTATCTTTCTTTTGTTTGTAACAATATCTTTCATATACTTAGCATAAGGATTCATTTTAAGCATATCAGTTAATCGCATACGCAAAAAGATAGGTCTAATCATTTCAGCAAAGCGCTCAAAATCCTCATCATCCTTTTCTAGGATGGTTTGGGAGGGAAAGGCATGGGTTTCTGAACCCAAGGCTCTCTCTCCTTACCGTGTTTCCTAGCAACAAAGTCTTTCTTATCATAATGTTGATTCTTTGATTGTGGGTTATCAAGATCAACAGCAGGTTCAATTTCTATATCATTATCATTACTAGGTTGAGCATCATCATGAACATTATCATTAGCATTATCACTAGTTTCAGGTTCATTACCAGATTGTGTTTCAGCATCAGAAATAGAAATATCATTTGGATTCTCAGGTGTTTCAGTAATAGGTTCACTAGAAGCATGCAAAGTCCTATCATTTTTCTTTTTCTTCCTTTTAGAATGACTAGGTGCATCTATATTATTTCTCTGATAATCTTGCTCAATTCTCTTAGGGTGGCCTTCAGGATACAAAGGTTCCTGAGTCATTCTACCACCTCTAGTCATAACTCTAACAGCATTATCATTACTCTTACTATTCAATTCATTGAGCAAATCATTTTGAGCCTTAAGTAGTTGTTCTATGTGAGTGGTAACCATAGAAGCATGTTTACTAATAAGTTTAAGTTCACCTTTGACATTAGCCATATAATCACCCAATTGTTCAACCATATTTGAATTGTATTTCAATTGTCTACCAAAATAAGCATTAAAATATTCTTGCTTAGCCATAAATTTATCAAACTCATCTAAGCATGGGCTAGCAAACTTAGTAAATGGGATTTCAGCTTTATCATATCAATAGAGAGAATTTACCTTTACTACCTGTGTCGGGTTATCAAGACCATGTACTTCTTCAATAGGTAATGGATTAAGATCATGTGTTTCTTCAACAGGCGGTAAATTAAGACCGTGTATTTCTTCAATAGGAGGTAAGTTCTTAACATCTTCGGCTTTAATACCTTTTTCTTTCATAGATTTCTTTGCCTCTTGCATATCTTCAGGACTGGGAAATAGAATACCCCTTTTCTTCGGAGTTGGTTTAGGAATAGGCTCAGGAGCTGGCTCAGGGAGTGTCCAATTATTTTCATTTGTCAACATATTATTCAATAGAATTTCAACTTCATCCGGTGTTCTTTCCCTGAAAACAGAACCAGCACAACTATCCAGGTAATCTCTGGAGGCATCAGTTAGTCCATTATAAAAGATATCAAGTATTTCATTTTTCTTAAGAGGATGATCAGGCAAAGCATTAAGTAATTGGAGAAGCCTCCCCCAAGCTTGTGGGAGACTCTCTTCTTCAATTTGCACAAAATTATATACATCCCTCAAAGCAGCTTGTTTCTTATGAGCAGGGAAATATTTAGCAGAGAAGTAATAAATCATATCCTGGGGACTACGCACACAACCAGGATCAAGAGAGTTAAACCATATCTTAGCATCACCCTTTAATGAGAATGGAAATATTTTAAGGATATAAAAGTAACGAGTTCTCTCATCATTAGTGAACAGGGTGGCTATATCATTTAATTTAGTAAGATGTGCCACAACAGTTCCAGATTCATAGCCATGAAAAGGATCAGATTCAACCAAAGTAATTATATCAAGATCAACAAAGAATTCATAATCCTTATCAGTAACATAGATAGGTGAAGTAGCAAAAGCAGGGTCAGGTTTAATTCTAGCATTAAGAGATTGCTGCTTCCATTTAGCTAATAACCTCTTGAGTTCGTATCTATCTTTGCAAGCTAAAATAGCTAAAGAAGCTTCTTTATCAAAAACTTAACCCTTAGGAATAACAGGTGAGTCTTCATTATCACTTTCATCAGTATTATCAGATTCAATATTTTCATTCCCTCTAACCCTAGCAAGTTGTTCATCAAGAAATTCACCAAGTGGCATAGTAGTATCAAGCATAGAAGTAGTTTCATCATAAGTATCATGCATAGCAGAAGTGGCATCATCAATAACATGTGATATATCAGAACGAATAGCAGAAGCAGGTTCAGGTGTCGCAAGCTTACTCAAAACAGAAGGTGAATCAAGTGCAGAGCTAGATGGCAGTTCCTTACCTCCCCTCGTAGTTGAGGGATAAATCTTGGTTTTTGGATCTCTCAAGTTCTTCATAATGATAAACAGATATAAATCCCAAGTGACTCAAAGAATAGAGCTATGCTCCCCAGCAACGGCGCCAGTAAATAGTCTTAATAACCCACAAGTATAGGGGATCACAACAGTTTTCGAAGGTAGAGTATTCAACCCAAATTTATTGATTCGACACAAGGGGATCCAAAGAATATTCTCAAGTATTAGCAGCTGAGTTGTCAATTCAACCACACCTGGAAACTCAATATCTGCAGCAAAGTATTTAGTAGCAAAGTAATATGATAGTAGTGGTAACGGTAGCAAAAGGTAATGGTAGCAAAAGTAATGTTTTTGCTATTTTGTAGTAATTGTAACAATAGCAACAGAAAAGTAACTAAGCGAAGAACAATATATGGAAAGCTCATAGGCAATGGATCGGTGATGGAGAATTATGTCGGATGCGGTTCATCATGTAACAGTCATAACCTAGGGTTACACAGAACTAGCTTCAATTCATCAATGTAATGTAGGCATGTATTTCGAATATAGTCATACGTGCTTATGGAAAAGAACTTGCATGACATCTTTTGTCCTACCCTCCCGTGTCAGCGGGGTCCTAATGGAAACTAAGGGATATTAAGGCCTTCTTTTAATAGAGTACCGGAACAAAGCATTAGCACATAGTGAATACATGAACTCCTCAAACTATGGTCCTCACCAGTAAGTATCCCGATTATTGTCACTTCGGGGTTAACGGATCATAACACATAATAGGTGACTATAGACTTGCAAGATAGGATCAAGAACTCTCATATATTGATGAAAACATAATAGGTTCATATGTGAAATCATGGCACTCGGGCCCTAGTGACAAGCATTAAGCATAGCAAAGTCATAGCAACATCAATCTCAGAACATAGTGGATACTAGGGCTCAAACCCTAACAAAACTAACTCGATTACATGATAAATCTCATCCAACCCATCACCGTCCAGCAAGCCTACGATGGAATTACTGACGCATGGCGGTGAGCATCATGAAATTGGTGATGGAGGATGGTTGATGATGACGATGGCGATGGCGACGGATTCCCCTCTCCAGAGCCCCGAACGGACTCCAGATCAGCCCTCCCGAGAGGTTTTCGGGCTTGGCGGCGGCTCCGTATCATAAAACGTGATAAATTCTTCTCTCTGATTTTCTCTCCCCGAAACCAAATATATAGAGTTGGAGTTGAGGTCGGAGGAGCTCCAGGGGCCCACGAGGTAGGGGGCAGGCGCCCCCCCTCATGGACAGGTGGTGGGCCCCCTGGCCTTCATCTTTTGCAAGGATTTTTTATTATTTCTGAAAAGATGTTTCGTGAAGTTTTATGTCATTTCGAGAACTTTTGTTTCCGCACATAAATAACACCATGGCAATTCTGCTGAAAACAGCGTCAGTCCGGGTTAGTTAAATTCAAATCATGCAAGTTAGAGTCCAAAACAAGGGCAAAACTATTTGGAAAAGTAGATATGATGGAGACGTATCAGGAGGCCAAGGAAGAATAAGAAGAAGATGGGGGGCTCTCTCCTCCTCTCTCTCGGTGGCACCGGAGTGTCGCCAGGGCAAGGATCGTCATGGCGATCTACGTCAACAATCTTGCTACCATCAACACCAACTTTCTCCCCCTCTATGCAGCGGTGTAACACCTCTCCTTCCTACTGTAATCTCTACTTAAACATGGTGCTAAACTCCACATATTATTTCCCAATGATATTTGGCTATCCTATGATGTTTGAGTAGATTCGTTTTGTCCTGTGGGCTAATCGTGATCTTGGTTTGTATGAGTGTATATTTTATATATGGTGTTGTCCTACAGCGCCCTCCGTGTCGCGCAAGCGGAGGGATCCCCATTGTAGGTTGTTGCAATATGTTCATTATTCACTTATGGTGGGTGGCGTGAGTGACAGAAGCGCATACCGGACTAAGTGGGTTGTTTCGTATGGGAGTAAATAGGACTTGATACTTAATGCTATGGTTGGGTTTCACGACCTTAATGATCTTTAGTAGTTGCGGATGCTTGCGAGAGTTCCAATCATAAGTGCATATGATCCAAGTAGAGAAAGTATGTTAGCTCGTGCCTCTCCCTCATGTAAAATTGCATGAATGATTACCGGTCTAGTTATTGATTGCCTAGGAACAAATGAATTTCTTATTGACAAAAGCTATCCACTTTTATTACCTTGCAATTTATTCGTGGTTTTATTCTCACAAAGTACTCGTAGTTTTATTCTTGCAAAATAGTTTCATACTTGTTTTAGTTAAAGCAAACATTAAATGTGCGTAGAGTTGTATCGGTGGTCGATAGAACTTGAGGGAATATTTGTTCTACCTTTAGCTCATCATTGGGTTCGGCACTCTTATTTATCGAAGAAGTCTATAAATGATCCCCTATACTTGTGGGTTATCACCATGCTCCAGGATGTCCAACATTTCATCATTGGTGTACCTAAGATGGTCCTGCATACCAACTCTCCACAAGAAAAATCGGAGCTGTCATCAAGCAAAGGAGGTTTACCTACAGGATTGTACTTATATTTCTCTACTTGAGGTGTAGCATAAAGCCATGGAACACTGGAGTGATCATTGCTAGGAGTTTGTTGGCCAAGTGAGGGTGTAGGCGCAGGTGGCCTCGAGGCCGCACCACCAGGATAAGTAAGTGGTGCGAGCATCATGGTTAATGTGCCTAATCTCATTTGGACCAAGGCCTCAAGAGAAGCATCATGCTCCTCCTTTTGCTTAGAAAGGGCTCGTTCCAGATCCTCGGAAGTGAAGGATGATACATCCATTTTGCATCATGCTTTTATATCGATATTTATTGCATTATGGGCTATTATTACATATTATGTCACAATACTTATGCCTTTTCTCTCTTATTTTACAAGGTTTACATGAAGAGGGAGAATGCTGACAGGTGGAATTCTGGGCTGGAAAAGGAGCAAATATTATAGACCTATTCTGCACAACTCCAAAAGTCCTGAAACTCCACGAAAGTCAGTTTTGGATTATATTAAAAATATTGGGCGAAGAAAGCACCAGAGGGGGGCCAGCCACCATCCACGAGGGTGGAGGGCACGCCCTACCCCCCCGGGGCGCGTCCCCCTGCATCGTGGGCCACCTGGCAGGCCTCCAATGCCCATCTTCTGGTATAAGGTGTCTTTTGCCCTGGAAAAATAGGAAAGAAGGCTTTCGGGACGAAGTGTCGCCGTCTCGAGGCGAATGAATCTAGGGCTCCGGCGGAGTTGTTCTACCGGGGAAACATCCCTCCAGGAGGGGGAAATCATCACCATCGTCATCACCATCGATCCTCTCAATGGGAGGGGGTCAATCTCCATCAACATCTTCACCAGCACCATCTCCTCTCAAACCCTAGTTCATCTCTTGTATCCGACCTTTGTCTCAAAACCTCAGATTGGTACCTGTGGGTTGCTAGTAGTGTTGATTGCTCCTTGTAGTTGATGCTAATTGGTTTATTCGATGGAAGATTATATGTTCAGATCCTTTATGCATATTAATACCCCTCTGATTATGAACATGAATATGATTTGTGAGTAGTTACGTTTGTTCCTGGGGACATGGGAGAAGTCTTGCTATAAGTAGTCATGTGAATTTGGTATTTGTTCAATATTTTGATGAGATGTATGTTGTCTTTCCTCTAGTGGTGTTATGTGAACGTCGACTACATGACACATCACCATTGTTTGGGCCTAGGGGGAGGCATTGGGAATTAATAAGTAGATGATGGGTTGCTAGAGTGACAGAAGCTTAAACCCTAGTTTATGCGTTGCTTCGTAAGGGGCAGATTTGGATCCACATGTTTCATGCTATGGTTAGGTTTACCTTAATTCTTCTATCATAGTTGCAGATGCTTGCGAGAGGGGTTAATCATAAGTGGGATGCTTGTCAAAGGAAGGGCAGTACCCAAGCACCGGTCCACCCACATATCAAACTATCAAAGTAACGAACGCGAATCATATGAGCATGATGAAAACTAGCATGACGATAATTCCCATTTGTCCTCGGGGGCGCTTTCCTTTATATAAGAGTTTGTACAGGCTTGTCCTTTGCTACAAAAAGGATTGGGACACCTTGCTGCACCTTGTTTAGTTTTATTACTTGTTACCCGTTACGAATTACCTTATCACAAAACTATCTGTTACCGATAATTTCAGTGCTTGCAGAGAATACCTTGCTGAAAACCACTTGTCATTTCCTTCTGCTCCTCATTGGATTTGACACTCTTACTTATCGAAAGGACTACGATAGATTCCCCATACTTTTGGGTCATCAAGACTCTTTTTTGGTGCCGTTTCCGGGGAGTGAAGCGCCTTTGGTAAGTGGAATTTGGTAAGGAAAAATTTATGTAGTGTGCTGAAATTTACTGTCACTTCTTACTGTGGAAAACAATCCTTTGAGGGGCTTGTTCAGGGTATCTTCACCCCGACCAGTAGATCAAAGAGTTGCTCCTCGACCTACTGAACCTACTAAAAATATTTACTTTGAAATTCCTTAAGGTATGTTAGAGAAACTTCTAGCTAATCCTTTTACAGGAGATGGAACATTACATCCCGATATGCACCTAATCTATGTGGATGAAGTTTGTGGTTATTTAAGCTTGCAGGTATGCCCGAGGATGTTATCAATAAGAAGGTCTTCCCTTTATCTTTGAAGGTAAAGGCATTGACATGGTTTAGGCTATGTGATGATATTGGATCATGGAACTACAACCGATTGAAATTCGAATTTCATCAGAAGTTTTATCCTATGCATTCTGTTCATCGTGATCGTAATTATATATATATTTTTTGTCCTCGCGAAGGAGAAAGTATCTCTCAAGCTTGGGGGAGGCTTAAGTCAATGTTATATTCATGCCCCAATCATGAGCTCTCAAGATAAATTATTATTCAAAAAATTTATGCTCGGCTTTCTCTCAATAATCGCTCCATGCTCGATACTTCTTGTACTGGTTCTTTTATGATGAAGACTATTGAATTCATATGGGATTTATTGGAAAGGATTAAACGCATCTCTGAAGATTGGGAACTCGACGAAGGTAAGGAGTCTGGTATAACACCTAAGTTTTATTGTGTTAAATCTTTTATGGATACCGATGCTTTTCGTGAATTTAGCACTAAATATGGACTTGACTCTGAGATAGTAGCTTCTTTCTGTGAATCATTTGCTACTCATGTTGATCTCCCTAAGGAGAAGTGGTTTAAATATCATCCTCCCATTGAAGTGAAAGTAGTTGAACCTATTAAAGTTGAAGAAAAGACTATCACTTATAATGTTGATCCTATTGTTCCTACTGCTTATATTGAGAAACCACCTTTTCCTGTTAGAATAAAGGATCATGCTAAAGCTTCAACTGTGGTTCGTAAGAGTAATGCTAGAACACCTACACCCACTGAGAAAATTAAAGTTGAACTTAGTATTGCTATGGTTAAAGATCTCTTGTCTGATAATATTGATGGGCACGTTATTTACTTTTGTGATGAAGCTGCTAGAATTGCTAGACCCGATACTAAAAACAAACATAGACCTGTTGTAGGCATGCCTATTTTTTCTGTTAAAATAGGAGATCATTGCTATCATGGCTTATGTGATATGGGTGCTAGTGCGAGTCCAATACATCGTTCTTTATACGAAGAAATTATGCATGATATTGCACCTGCTGAGATAGAAGGTATTGATGTTACAATTAAGCTTGCCAATAGAGATACTATTTCACCAGTTGGGATTGTTAGAGATGTTGAAGTCTTGTGTGGGAAAGTTAAATATCCTCCTGATTTTCTTGTTCTTGGTTCCCCACAAGATGACTTTTGTCCCATTATATTTGGTAGACCCTTCTTGAATACTGTTAATGCTAAGATAGACTGCAAAAAGGATATTGTTTCTGTTGGTTTAGGGGGTATGTCTCATGATTTTAATTTTGTTAAATTTCGTAGACAACCCGATGATAAAGAATTTCCTAGTAAAGATGAAATTATTGGTCTTGCTTCTATTGTCGTACCTCCTAATGATCATTTAGAACAATATTTACTAGAGCATGAAAATGATATGTTTATGAATGAAAGAAGGGAAATAGATGAAGTATTCTTTAAACAGGGACCTATTTTGAAACACAACTTGCCTGTTGAAATTCTAGGGGATCCTCCTCCACCCAAGGGTGATCCCGTGTTTGAGCTTAAACCATTACATGATACTCTCAAATATGCTTATATTGATGAAAATAAGATATATCCTGTTATTATTAGTGCTAACCTTTCAGAGCAAGAAGAAGAGAGATTATTGAAAACTCTGAAGAAGCACTATGTTGCTATTGGATATACTCTTGATGATCTTAAGGGCATTAGTCCCGCTCTATGCCAGCACAAAATGAAATTGGAGAAAGATGCTAAGCCGGTTGTTGATCACTAACGACGGTTAAATTCTAAGATGAAAGAAGTGGTAAGAAATGAAATACTAAAGCTTCTGGAGGAAAGTATAATTTATCATGTTGCTGATAGTCAGTGGGTAAGTCATGTCCATTGTGTCCCTAAGAAGGGAGGTATTACTGTTGTTCCTAATGATAAAGATGAATTTATCTCACAAAGAATTGTTACAGGTTATAAAATGGTAATTGATTTCCGCAAATTAAATAAAGCTACTAGAAAGGATCATTACCCTTTACCTTTTATTGATCAAATGCTAGAAAGATTATCCAAACATACACATTTTGCTTTCTAGATGGTTATTCTGGTTTCTCTCAAATACCTGTGTCGACAGAGGATCAGGAAAATACCACTTTTACTTGCCCTTTCGGTACCTTTGCTTATAGACGTATGCCTTTTGGTTAATGTAATGCACCTGCTACCTTTCAAAGATGTATTATTGCTATATTCTCTGACTTTTGTGAAAATATTGTTGAGGTTTTCATGGATGATTTCTCCGTGTATGGAACTTCTTTTGATGATTGCTTAAGCAACCTTGATCAAGTTTTACAGAGATGTGAAGAAACTAATCTTGTCTTGAATTGGGAGAAGTGCCACTTTATGGTCAATGAAGGTATTGTCTTGGGGCATAAAGTTTCTAAAAGAGGTATTGAAGTTGATAAAGCTAAAGTTGATGCTATTGAAAAGATGCCATGTCCTAAGGACATTAAAGGTATAAGAAGTTTCCTTGGTCATGTCGTTTCTATAGGAGGTTCATTAAAGACTTCTCAAAAATTTCTAGGCCTCTGACTAATCTCTTACAAAAATATGTTCCTTTTGTCTTTGATGATGATTGTGTAGAAGCATTTGAAATACTTAAGAAAGCCTTGATTTCTGCACCTATTGTTCATCCACCTGATTGGAATTTACCCTTTGAAATTATGTGTGATGCTAGTGATTATGTTGTAGGTGCTATTCTAGGACAAAGAGTTGATAAGAAATTAAATGTTATCCAATATGCTAGTAAAACTCTAGAAAGTGCCCAGAGAAATTATGCTACTACTAAAAAAGAATTTTTAGCAGTTGTATTTGCTTGTGATAAGTCCAGACCTTATATTGTTGATTCTAAAGTAACTGTTCACACTGATCATATTGGTATTAAATATCTTATGGAAAAGAAAGATGCTAAACCTAGACTTATTAGATGGGTTCTCTTGCTACAAGAATTTGATTTGCATATTATTGATAGAAAGGGAGCTGAGAACCCCGTTGCAGACAACTTGTCTAGGTTAGAGAATGTTCTTGATGACCCACTACCTATAGATGATAGCTTTCCTAATGAACAATTAGCTGTCATAAATGCTTCTCGTACTGCTCCATGGTATGCTGATTATGCTAATTACATAGTTGCTAAATTTATACCACCTAGTTTCACATACCAGCAAAAGAAAAAGGTTTTCTATGATTTAAGACATTACTTTTGGGATGATCCACACCTTTATAAAGAAGGAGTAGATTGTGTTATTAGACATTGTGTACCTGAGCATGAACAGGAACAGATCCTTCGCAAGTGTCACACCAAGGATTATGGAGGACACCATGCTAGAGATAGAACTGCTCATAAGGTATTGTGATCCGGTTTTTATTGGCCTACTCTCTTCAAAGATGCCCGTAAGTTTGTCTTGTCTTGTGATGAATGTCAAAGAATTGGTAATATTAGTAGATGTTAAGAAATGCCTATGAACTATTCACATGTTATTGAACCATTTGATGTTTGGGGCTTTGATTATATGGGACCGTTTCCTTCCTCTAATGGGTATACACATATTTTAGTTGCTGATGATTACTTTACTAAGTGGGTAGAAGTTATTCCAACTAGTAGTGCCGATCATAACACCTCTATTAAGATGCTTAAAGAAGTTATTTTTTTCGAGGTTTGGAGTCCCTAGATATTTAATTACCGGTAGTGGTTCACATTTTAATCATGGTGTACCTAATTATGGAGAAAAATTGCCGTTTTGAACCTCTGAAACAGAAGCTGGGGTGGCTTAAACGTGACTGCAATGACATGGGCCAGTTGATGGCGACTCTCATCAAGTATGTTGATTCTGATAGTACCAAGGACCCTATGTCTGATGAAGAAAAGACAGGGAAGGGAAAGAAGAATGGCAACGGCAAGGGTCACCAGCATAACCCGGCAAATCAAGGAGGTAATAAATGTAAGGCTGATGAATTTGTGGCTAACACCAATGCACAGGGCAACAATCAACAGCGCAAGGGTAGGCAACCCCCTCGGTCGGGCGGGTCAGGTCCCACCCTTGAGAAACTATTGAATGAACCTTGTCCAAGACACGACACCCGGGAGAAGCCAGCCACCCATCTGTGGAAGGACTGTACAATCATGAAAGCGTTTAAAAATTCAAATGCATTTGATGGAAGTCACGGCCCTGGCGGCAGTTCAGGTGGAGGCGGCTTTCATGGCCCGGGCACCGGCTCAGGTGGAGGCGGTTTTCACGGTCAGGGACATGCGGGTAACCAAGGAGGTTATAATCCACAACCCGGCCAAGGTAATCAGCAGCAATCCGGATATCAGAGCAACCCAAAACAGTTGAATAGTGGGCAATATCATGTATTTACCACTAGCTTGTGCAAGAGGGACCAAAAGCTGCACAAGAGGGCTGTCAATGCTGTTGAGCCGGCGATTCCGTGTTACTTACGGTGGTCAGAACAGCCTATTGTGTGGAGCAGACAGGATCATCCTCCCCTGGTTGACAATGTGGGTCACTTGGCCTTGGTAGTAGCGCCTCAGGTTGGTGGATATAAATTCACTAAAGTACTCATGGATGGAGGCAGTAGTATCAACATACTCTACTATGAGACGTTTCGTCGGATGGGGTTGACTGATAAGAGTCTTAAGCAATCCAACACTGTTTTTCACGGTGTGCTACCTAGCAAATCGGCATACCCAGTTGGCAAGATTAAACTGGAAGTAGCCTTTGGGGATGAATATGATTCTAGAGCGGAGAAATTAACCTTTGAGGTGGTTAAGATCAAAAGCCCATATCATGCTTTGTTTGGACGGCCGGCTTACTCCAAGTTCATGGCTCGGCCGTGTTATGTGTATTTGCAGCTCAAGATGTCGGGTTATAAGGGCACCATTACAGTACATGGAAGCCGGAAAATATCCCTGGAATGTGAAGAAGGAGATGTTGCATACGCTGAGTCTGCTTGTGCAACAGAGGAGCTAAAGTTTTATAAAGATAATGTTGACCCGGCAGACATGACGTCTTTAAAGAAGCCAACAACAGAGCATGAACCGGTGTTGAAATTCAAGTCAGCTGATGACACCAAGACGGTTGATTTTGTGCCCGATGACTCATCCAGGCAGTTCATCATCAGTGCCAACTTGGATCCAAAATAGGAAAGCGCGCTGAGCACACTCTCAATAGTGACCCACAGTTTAAGCCGGTCAGGCAGTTTCTCCGACGGTTTAACCAGGAACGGCACAAAGCCATTGGAGAGGAGGTGGCCCGGCTCTTGGCAGCCGGGTTCATTGTGGAAGTTTTTCACCCATAGTGGTTGGCTAACCCGGTGCTTGTACTAAAAAAGAACGGCACCTGGCGTATGTGTGTGGATTACACCGATTTAAACAAGGCTTGTCTGGCTGACCATTTTGCTCTCCCCTGTATTGATCAGATCACCGATGCTACGGCGGGTTGCGCACGTTTGAGTTTTCTGGATGCTTATTCAGGTTATCATCATATGAAGATGGCAGTCAAGGACCAGGAGAAGACAGCTTTCATCACTTCGTTTGGAGCCTTCTACTATGTGTCTATGCCCTTCAGGCTCAAGAGTGCCCAGGCAACTTATCAACAGTGTATGTAGAATTTCCTTCACAATCAGATTGGCTTAATGTTCATGCTTATGTGGATGATATAGTGGTAAAGTCCAGGAAGGAGGAAACCTTGGTCACAGATCTGAAAGAGACCTTTGATAACCTCCGGGTCTACAAAATGATGCTTAACCCAGCCAAGTGTGTTTTTGGAGTCCTAGTTGGCAAGCTTTTGGGTTTTTTGGTGTCCAACCGAGGTATTGAAGCTAACCCAGAGAAGATTAAGGCAATCACATCCCTGGCTAAACCAACATGCATCAATGACGTTCAACGGCTGGCGGGTCGTGTTGTTGCTTTGAGCCAGCTCATAAGCCGGTTAGGGGAGAAGGCGATGCCTTTGTATCAGATGATGAAGAAAACGGATGATTTCATTTGGAGCGATGCTGCGAACTCTGCTTTTGAGGATCTAAAGAAACAACTTGCTGAGCTGCCGGGCCTTGCTGCTCCAGTCGAGAAAGAGCATCTATTGTTATATGTAGCCGCCAACTCACGAGCTGTTAGTGTGGCAATAGTGGTGGAGCACAAGGAGGTTGGCATAGAACATCCGGTTCAACGGCCGGTTTACTACGTTAGTGAGGTGTTGATTGAATCTAAACAAAGATATCCACATTGGCAGAAGCTCGTGTATGGGGTGTTCACGGCAAGCCGGAAGCTCAAACATTACTTTCAGGGTCACCCAATCATTGTGGTTAGCTCTGCTCCTTTGGGAGACATCATTCAAAATAGAGAAGCCACTGGACGAGTCGCCAAGTGGGCCATTGAGCTTGGGTCTCATGGGTTGAAGTATGTACCACGTATTGTGATCATGCCTCAAGCACTGGTTGACTTTATTAATGACTGGACGGAGATGCAGATGCCGGAGGAGAAACCAGACAACACATATTGGACTATTCACTTTGATGGGTCCAGACAGATGGAAGGCTCGGGGGCTGGAGTTGTTTTAACTTCCCCTCGAGGTGACAAATTTTGTTATGTGTTGTGGCTGATGTTTCCTTGCACTAACAATGCGGCGGAATATGAAGCGTTGCTCCATGGTCTTCGAATGGCTAAAGAGATGAGCCTGAGCCGGGTCCGGTGTCTTGGCGACTCAGATTTGGTAGCTCAACAGGTGTCAGGCAAGTGGGATTCCAAAGATCCTCTCATGGAGGCTTATCGCCGTGAAGTTGATGCTGTTGCAGGGCATTTTAAAGGTTATAAGGTGGAGCACATTGACCGTAAGAAGAATGAAGCGGCTGATGCTTTAAGCCGGTTGGGATCTCAACGTAAGCCGGTGCCACCTAACACCTTCCTAGATATTTTGCATAACCCATCTGTTAAGTTACCTACAGAAGAAGATCTAGCTGTTCCTGACCCGGAGGCGCAGTTGGTGGAGGCTCTTCACGTCATCCTAGATTGGACAGTGCCGTTCTTGGCTTACATGACCCGGGGTGAGCTGCCAGCGGATGAGACCCTGGCCCAACAGATAACCCGGCGGTCTAAGTCAATGACGATTTCTGACGGAGAACTATACCATCGCAGCGTCTCTGGAGCGTTTCAGCGGTGTGTTTCCCCTGAAGAAGGCCAAGAAATACTTTGTGAGATCCATGAAGGTGATTGTGGTCATCACGCTGGGTCAAAATCTCTGGTGGCCAAAGCTTTTCGTCATGGTTTTTACTGGTTGACGGCTCACGCTGATGTAGAAGATCTGGTCAGTAGATGTGATGGATGTCAAAAATTCGCACGACGAGCACATGTGCCAGCTCAAGAGCTGCGGATGATTCCAATCACTTGGCCGTTTGCGGTCTGGGGGCTTGACATGGTTGGACCTTTTAAAAGGTCTAAGGATAAAAAGACACATCTTTTAGTGGCAGTTGACAAATTCACAAAGTGGGTTGAGGCAGAACCAGTGAGTAAGTGTGATGCGGCCACAGCGGTTCAGTTCATGAAAAAGGTGATCTTCCGTTTTGGTTTTCCACACAGCATTATCGCTGACAATGGCACTAATCTATCCCAAGGGGCTATGGAGGAGTTCTGTCAGCGCGAGCATATCCGGCTTGATGTTTCTTCTGTAGCTCATCCTCAATCCAATGGTCAGGCTGAGAGAGCAAATCAGGAAATCTTAAAAGGTCTCAAGCCCTGGCTTATGGTTCCCTTGCAGCGAATGCCGGGCTGTTGGGTAGAGGAGTTACCCTCAGTGTTGTGGAGTATCAACACCATCCCTAACAGGTCTACAGGTTATACACCTTTCTTCATGGTTTATGGAGCAGAAGCCGTGTTGCCTAGTGACATCCGTCATGACTCGCCCCGTGTGGCGGCTTATGTTGAAGCTAACAATGAACAAGCCAGACAGTATGCACTTGACTTGTTAGATGAGGAAAGAGACTTAGCAGCGGCTCGATCGGCAATTTATCAACAGGACCTATGTCGTTACCACAGCCGACGGGTTAAGTCCAGGACTTTTCAAGAAGGTGACCTGGTGCTCCGGCTCGTCCGGGATCTGTCAGATGCACACAAGCTATCCCCACCTTGGGAAGGACCCTTTGTGGTCAGCAAGAACTTAAACAACGGGTCATATTACCTCATTGACGTTCGAGAGCACAAAGACTCACGTAAGTCGGAAGAGGAGACCCGTCGGCCGTGGAACATTGCTCAACTTCGGCCATACTACACCTGAGCCACTGGCTCTCACTATGTACATACTTTGAGGTTGTATATACTATGATAAGTAATAAAGAAGGACCATCGGTCTCTTTTCTTTTCAAAGATTACGCATCTTTACTATTTTTTACTACTATTTTCAAATGACTATTAAGGAGCTGATCATATTTGAATCAAGTCTAACCTTTTTCGGTCCGGCTAATGATCGTATTCGAATCTAACTGTAAACTATCAAGGTCACTTGGGGGCTTCCTGTTCAAACATAGGTCGTATTCGAACCAAAGAGAACATAGTTGTCGTAACCCTCTTGATCGGCTCAAAGCCAAACTCACTAGGGGGCTTCTTGATCGTATTCGAATCACAGCTTAACCCCTTTTGGGTCCGACTTGGATCATATTCGAATCAGGGTCGTTAAAAACCTCTCAAGGTCATTTGGGGGCTTCCTGTTCAAACATAGGTCATATTTGAACCAAAGAGAACATAGCTGTGGGTAACCTCTTGATCGGCGCAACGCCAAAGCCACTGGAGCTATATGATCGTATTCGAATCTTAGCTTAACCCCTTTGGTCCGGTTTACTGATCGTATTCGAATCAGAAAAACCCCAACCTTTAGTTACAAGGCAAATTTTGTTTACCACCTGTTATTTGTCTTATTGGTTTTTTGTTGTCTCAATTTCAACATAATCAATCACGGTCTTTGCACCGGCTTGACTATTTGCCAACAAGCCGCCAGGGCTTGATAATCATCAGGTATTCAGAAGCATTGACTTCTCGCAAAGACTTGATTATCAACCTCATCACCCGGGTCATACAAACCGGTGGTCCGAAGGTCAAAGATACAGGAATAGAGCGGAAATATTGCAGGGACAACCATAAATATGATGCTTATATTGACATCAGCAAACACAGAATCACACACGGTGTCTTATGCGTGATAGCATAGGCAAATTATGCAGTGTTTTCACAGCTAATCTATTACAAGGCTTTTAAAAGCCCATGAAGATGGTCTTCACTCCTCCCTCGCCGGCTCACCGCCTTCTGCTAATTGGAAGTTAGGTTTTGACCAGTCAAAACCGTCTACAGCAGTAAATTCTGCTTCTTCATCAATCAAGCCGGCTGGATCAATATCCGGAGCAAATGTATGTTGACGAACCGGCGGGATAAGGTCATTCACTTTGTAGGAGGGAGTCGCCATCTTCTTATTGTCCAAGTCAAAACCCGGCTGGTATTTGTCGATATTTGTTTCATCTCCAAGAATGGTGGCCTAAGGTCGCACCTCCCTTACGCAAGCAACGAAGTCATCATGTTCAAACAGTGACCCGTCTTCCTTTACCGTGGGGTACCCTCTGGCTACATCCACCGGGTCTAGATCTGGCATCCAAGCCTTGGAGCGGCTTAGGGCAGTTAAAGCCCCGGCACTAGCACAGGAGCGCTTGACTTCTTGGAACCTGGAGGGTAAGATTGACAGCTTCTTTAAAACATCACTGAGCCGGTTGGGTCCTTGATTGGCAGGAGAGATAGCGGCAAGTGCCCGTTGTGCACCAATGTACAATTGCTCCACTAAGGTATACACCGCCTTCAGTTTAGTCACGTTGTCTTGGCTCAGGTTCTTGCTTCATGGGCCTGCACATGGTTTTTAAACAAAGGGTCAGCTAGCGATTTGTATTCCAAGTCGGAAGAAGGTCAAAAAGGTCAGTACAGATGACTTACCGAAGATGGCGGACACCATTTGAGACACCCGGTCTTTTAATCCGGTTAGTTCTGTCGTCACCTCTTCAAGGGCTGCTTCAGCTTTCTCGGCGCGTTGTGTCAGCAGCATTTTTTCCTTAGCCCAGGTTTTCTTCTTGACAGTCAAGCTGGTTTTTAATTTTTTCCGTCTCAGATAGATTTAATTGCAGTTTGGAGTCAGCAGACTTGATTTCTGCCTCCTGATCCGCCAGCCGGGTCTTCACATCAGTTAATTGCAAGCTCAGTTCAGATAAAGCATTCTGCAAAACATACCCAGATGAGTCAAGATGTCAATTAAGGTTCAAAAGTCAAGATTCAAGTCTCGAGTACTTTGCACTGCAAAACCATTTGACACTTGGGGGCTAATGTATGCCAAAACAATTTCTTATGATTTTAACATACTTTAAAGTCCCAAGTACTTTACAAAGTAACAACACTTGGCACTTGGGGGCTAATGTATGCTATTCAGCAATTTTCTCAAGGTTAAGCCGGATTACAATGTTTTTTGGATTCAGCACAAGACAGTTATGATAATTCAAAGTACCGGTTCATTTATGGTCAAATGAACCGGCCCTTGGGGACTATAGGTGAAGATTTGTTCTATTTTTGGATTCCAGAAAAATTTAAAGGCAAAGTCTTAGCCTATATCATAAGTCTACAGATCATTCCGGTTTTCTCATCATCTGAAGACTTGGGGGCTAGCAGAATATAAGTAAGCCGGAAGAACATACCTTATACTTCAGTTGCAACTGCTTGACCATTTCGATCTCTGCATCACGGCTGGAGTGAACATGGCTGAGATAGTCGGACAATATGTCATTGGCATTCAAATGGTCATAATGTGAAATATCAAAACGCACTTTTTGTTTCTCCAGCGCCTCTTGTTTCGCAGTATGATGAGCCAACACGGTGGGATTCCCCGGCTCAACGAAGCGGCTTCCAGTGATCAGAACGTCTTGAGCAGACGGTGATGGCGGGTTAACCGAGCTGGATGGTCCAGTAGCAGAAGGGTTAACGGTGGTATTGTCGGCTAACGGCTCAGGAGGATTTAATTCAGCATTGGCGGCCGGGTCTTCTGGAGTTTCAGTAGCAGGGGGAGAAGGTGGCATGGACGGTTCAGGCGCCAGGACTGGCGGGTCTTCCGCTGGTTTAGTCACCTTGGCCTTCTTGGACTTAGCTTGACCACTAAAAGAAATGTTATGACACTATTAGTATAAAGATACAATTTGAAAAACACGGAGGAGAGAGGGTTCTTTCTTACCCAGGGGCAGTCTTGAAGGCCCTAAATTGGGTCTGTGACGAATCACCAGAAGAGTGTGACATCTCCTGCAAAGATAAAACAAAGTAAGTAATGCAAGGGAGAAGATCCATTAACAGAAAGTCAAAGACAAGGAAATAAACCTTATTCTGGCATTTTTGAGGAGTCTGTTGAAGAACAGCAGGCGGTTCATCATCATTCCCGGTCTGACGGCGGCTCTCATGTTGCTGCTTTTTCAAAAGAAAATGAGGATCCAGATAAGCCAAAGGGTGTGAAAACCTTACTTTCCGGGTTACGACTCGAAGTTTCTGTCTTGGCAAATGGGGTGAGTCGGAGGAAATAGTTGCCTCTTCTTCCACAGCCTGACTGGCCCCTGTGTCGTCTTGGCAATGATTAGTGTTAATAAGATTATTAAAAAGTTGGCCAAGGGACTCAAGGGCTACCTCCGACTCAGAAGTATCATCAAGCTTCATCAGATCCTCAGCGGTACTTTTCTTCTTCTTGGACCGCCGGGTCGTTTTCTTGGTGTTGATAGCAGCGGCGCTAGCCTTCTTGGCAGCTTCGTGGTCGTACTTGGCTTTCCAGAAATCAGATCTGGCCTGCAGATGAATAAACAAAGATGAAAGATCAGGTAGGTACTTAACATGGCTGGGAAAAATACAAAGAAGGAGGTCAGAAGTTCTTTACCTCTGGCGCGAGGTTAAGTTTGCAGAAGGGGTTTAACCAGACTTTACTACAGTCTTCGTATTTGCCATTTACCAGAAGGGTTGACATTGCAACAATATCTTCTTCGGGTAATTGGACGGAGCTATGACGAAGAGAATCATTTGGGCCTCCACCATATTCACACATCAGTTTTGATCGACGGCTTAGAGGAATAACCCGCCATGATACCCAGCGGCGGGTCAAGTCAACTCCGGTTAAGCCGTTCCCTAATAAGGCGTTAATCCTTTTGATTGATGGGATCAGCTTCTTGCGTTCGGCAGCAGTAAGCTTATCAGGGAGCACGAATTTGGAGTCAAGACACTCGGCGTGATAACCCGGCAGTAGCTTCTCGTTTGCTGGTGAAGTGTCTTGACAATAGAACCAAGTCTGATTCCAGTCTTTTGGATGACTCGGCAAGACTATGAGGGGGAAGACAGCGCCCTGTCGACGTTGAATAGAGATGCCTCCAAGCTCCAAGCTAAGGCCGTTGGTGCACTCATTCTGTCGGTTCAGATAAAAATACTCTCTAAAGAGTTCCACGGTCGGCTCTTCCTGAAGGTACACCTCATAGAGCACTTGGAAGTTGCAGATATTGGATATGGAATTAGGCCCGATATCTTGAGGGTGGAGTTTGAAAAAATGGAGGACATCTCTGAAGAATTTTGAGTCGGGCGGTGAAAAGCCACGGTTCATGTGGTCAGAAAAGACAATGACTTCACCATCCCTTGGATTGGGCCGTTCTTCGTCCGGGTCAGGTGCACGATAAGACATGACATTTTTGGCTGGCAAAAATCCTATGGAGAAGAACTCCTTCAAATTGTCCTCAGTCACGGTTGAGGGAACCCAGTTGTAGACAGTCGGTGCTTTGCACGGCATGATGTTCAAAAATGAACTGAAAGGAAGGCAACATGTTGGTTCAATTGAATAATAATGGTGAAAGTAAATGATGATGATACAAGGGAGTAATGGCGGCTTAAATAAGGACTAATGTCATATAAGGAAAAGTAAGCTGGCATAGTAAGCCGCCATGACTATAGATATTTGAGAAAGCAGATTCAGCTAAGTGTTGAGACAAACAAGTTTCCCAAATTGCTTGGTATTATTCCAGATCAAATGGCTGTTCAAAATGAAAAAAATTCTAGACCTAAAAGTTTAGTGCAAATGAATGTGTAAGTCCTAATGAGGCACTAGATTGAGGAAAAGGGGTCTACTAGTGTCAAGAGCAAGCACAAAACAACTACCGCATAAGCATACATCTCTTTTTGGATCAAGAAGAGGCGGCAGTGGAAGAACTGCGAAGAACTACGAAAAACATGCACGAAAACCTAGAAGCTCAAAATGTGGATCTGAGGAATGGAGGGTGAATACTTACGGCCACGGATCCTCCACGAAAGATCGCCGCCATTCTCTAAACTGATTCTAGTTGATGCAGCGGCCAAAGTCGACAACGACGAGATGCTCTGCGACGGCGGG